>NC_089876.1:59012500-59312500 GCF_040182565.1 Anser cygnoides | reverse complement strand
CTATGAAAAAAAAAAATACAACGCATTAAACTTGACAAAAGACTTCTGTAATAGCTATAAAGATTTATGTAATGTGTTTTTAAAGCTCAAGTGAACCATCAAATCAATTGGAAAAAAAGGGGAGAAAAACAGTCTTTGTTATTAGACTGTTGAGTATAAAAGGCAATTTAGTGCTTTCTAAGCATTTGCAGTAGCTGTAAAACAAGCATCTATTGTTCAGAGTTCCCTGTTGCTCTTTAATGGACCAGGCTCAATGAATCTGCTGGAGCACATTTTTAAAGTGAGAAAATTATCAGCACACAAGATAACCAAATGACAAAATTGCAAATTTTTGCTTGGAAAGCAACAGGATATATACAGTGCACGCTAATCCCTCCACAGTTTTAACTCTTACAGTAAAAAGAAGCCAATATTCAGAACTACAGATCCTTAAAGTACAGAGCTATATTCTGATGCTCAATGACAGAAGCAGAAGTCAGACAAACAAATCAGGTCCGTTGAGTTGTTCCAGTGATGGGCCACAAGACATGAAGCCGATATTGTGCGTACTTTGTGTAACTCATTTTTGTCACAGTGGCCATATGCAGTGTCTGCCCTTCGAGCAAATACTGCAGAGTAAAATTCCTAAGTGTGTGAGGTGTTAGACCTTTATGCAAGCTGTGGGTATGGCAATACACCTCAAAATATACGATATAAAAGGGAAATTTGATGGTAGAAGCTACAAGAGCTACAAGAAGCTCATTAGCTTCATGGGAACTACAGTTGATTATGTGTGAGAAGCACATCTTTCTTCTGAAAGTTTGTACCTCTGAATCAGTTCACATTCTCATTCAAAAATCAGTGTCTTGACTCTAGCCTATTTTTCTGTGTACTATGCAACTGAGGTGGGTGTATTTTAAAAACTGGTTCTGAATGATGTTTTTGTACAATGACTGATTGTGAATGAGTGAATAAATCTAAGAATGCTGTTAGAAAAAAAAAATGCATCTTTTTGTAAATACTGTAAGATTTGGGGGGAAAAAAACCAACAAAACAACAACCATAACACTCTGCCTTTCTTGTTTGATTGCTGCATCAATGTGTGACAGACAGTGTTTGAAGCTTCTGCTGATTAATCATCAGCAAGATGAATGATAACATTGTTTAGAAACGGCAAACTTGTCAGCATGTAAATTAGGGACATGAAATGCATCACATAAGATACTGTAGCTTGTATATGCAGTGCTTTTTTCCAGATGTATTTCAGTATTAAAGCTTTTGAACAGGTGCATTTTTCACTATTTCTCGTAGCCATTTACCTGCATTAATAATAATAAGGGCTTTCTTGCCTACTGCATGCCACTACTTTGTAACCAGCCTCTGGCCTCCTTGGTGTGCGTCCCCTCCTTGGTCTCTGGGACACCAGCAATCTTTTTACCCTACGTTTGCACAGCACCCAGCTCGCTGGTGCCTGCTTGGGGCTTTTATGTGCTTCTCTGTCTGTCCAGCTAGTGAACAGGGCTAAGCCTCAGCAGGCCAAGCTGGCCTTGTCCATCCTTGCCCAGCTGGCTGATGCTGGCCAGGCAAATTGCCAAGGAAGGACTGACTCTCACAGCGAATTGGCTCACAAATTTCTTCTACATTCGATATCTCCTCCAGGATAACACAAAGCCAGGCAGGCCACAGGGTGCAGTGGAGAGAGGTGGAAATTTGCACCACTGCTCCTCTCACTGGGCACATAAAGAACTGGGGCCTCCAGGAGCATCTGTCCAGGGAGGTGTAACTCACACTATTCAGTGGACACGACAAACCATTTTGCTGCCCTTAGAATGAGCCCTGAATGCTCTCTCCAGACCCGCTTCTCCAAGCCCACCTTGTTACTATCACACAACCTGTTTGCACAGAAGTCATCATGGTACCATGGTTCAGTGTGGGTCAGGCTTTCTGGATGGCCAGCACAGCAGCGCGTAGCCCTCACATTAAACCCCACATCCCAGAGCTGGGTGCTGCGAATGGAAATGGGACCTCAAAAACCAACACCAAAGACCTCAGGGACTCCTGCTTTAAGCTCTGCAAACGTACTCTTCCATGTTCGTGGAAGAGACTGATTTAATAGTAAAAGTCCCCATGCTACAAGCTGATGGCTAAAACCAAAGTCTTCTCTGAGCAGCCAGGAAATCTTCTCTGGGATGAAGTAGAAAGGGTGGCATTGTGACCTACTTACTCCAGTTGCCTCTTCTCTCAGCTTAGCTCCCTGATGCCAGGCAAGGACGGTCGGCACAACCTTTCCCCCTATTCTGTAAATCCAGCTGCCCGTGGCTCGCACAGAGATAGAGCTGGGCTTATGCACAGCGGGTCGCACAGACCTGGCTGCTCACGGCCAGGTCTGGCAGCCGTCTTCTGGCCATGTGCCCCTCCTTGCACGAGGCAGGCAGCTCCCCACAGCCCACACTGAGCTTCAGAAGGGAGATGAAACCAGTGGGGGCAGCAATGCTGCTAGGCTGCATTTATGGTGTCATAAGTGACGTAAGGCACATGACGTGATGTGTTCACCACATGTGGTCCCTCACCTGCCGTGTCACCCGTGCGCTCACCACTGATGGGCGAAGATGTGGGCACACTTCCCTCCTTTTCCTCCTTAAGTAGACCCAGCCAACCAGCGTGGTCACTAATTTCATGAAACGAAGATAAAAGATGGGGCATACTGAATCCACCTGCACTGCTTCCAGCAGGCTAGTGTCTGCCATGCTCTTCCAGCCACAGCAGACACCGCTGTCTTGGTAAGTTTTCTGTGGCCAGTATGGGCAACTGCTCTGCAGAAAGTGCTGTGCTTGCCCAACTGATGTGTACCCACCACTCCTCCAATATATGCATTCGTAATCCCACCAGACACATCCTCGGTATTCATAGCTCTTACCACCCAAAGCAAAAGAGGACTTAAGCAACAAACTGCAGAACTGCAACAAGATTTATGGCTTTTGCTCTTGGTGGAATTTATCTTATTTTCCTTGTATTGTTAATTGTCCATGGGTGCAGGGAGGGGAGGACAGAGCAAAAGGGAAGCCCAGGGAAGCAGTGCAGACATACTAATATACCAGTAACGCCTTTAATTGACATCAGGACTCTCTTTGAACTGTCAGCACTATGTCAGCATCACTTGCCAAAGATACTCCCCTGTGTTCCAGGAACACGTGGCCCGCAAACAGGAGGGGAGCATGTTGAGTGACTGCCTGCATGGGGTTGGTACAGTCAGCTCCCCAAACCAGTGCCAACAATGGCAATTTCCCATCTAAATGAGGTCAACCATTTTCACCTGTGAGCTTGGCAGTGATGTAATAGCACAGTTGTCCAGGGCTTGGTGGATAAACTCTCCAGCCTCCCTTGGTTAGCAGCCCACATGGCTGCAGCCCATGTATAAACACTTTGCTGTTGGCCCAGGTGTTGCACACACAGCCGTCTGCAGGAACCAGGTTTGCAAAAGTCTCTGTTTCTAGTTGGTTTGGAAAAAAACTGAGGGGTGAATTAAGAGATTCTGTGGTGCTGGCCTTCTTCCTTATCTCCTAACTGCTAAGTCAAAGTATCAGTAGGAAGTTAAACTCCACACCTCCACAGGAAGATGCAGGCTGGATGAGCTCTAGGCATTCTGAAGTGAAAGGCACTGAACAAAACTCTATCATCAGCCTTCTGTTCATTTTACTTGCAAGGCTATGGCAGAGATGCAGGCCAATATTTAAGGTTCTGTTTTAAAATTAAATATAGACTAATCAAGGGAAAAGCTTGGAACCTTCCATTTTAGCATGAGTTTGTTAGCTGTTTTGAAAGACAGTTTTCACTTACATGAAAACATGCGTTTGTGTAGGTGCAGAAGCAAATTTATGTTAAAGGAAGGCAGCTTCTGAGTGTTCAAAAATAAGAGCATTTCAGAATTAAAGTTGAATGGACACCCTAATTCCCAGGCTTCGTACAGGTGTGTAAAGCTGTATAGGTTAGTATGATAAGATTTGAACTATATGACTCCCTGTTAAGTTTACCTGTGGAAAAATAGAGGTTCTTTTAATGTGCACAGTGGTCTCCTAGTCATTCAGTCCATACTGTATTTCCCTTTCCCAGATCACTTTTGTCTCCAAAGATTTGTATTTTATTTTATTTTATTTTATTTTATTTTATTTTATTTTATTTTATTTTATTTTATTTTATTTTATTTTTTTATCAAGGTTTTCATTATTTTGCCTTTATGTGTTCCTCTGATGTCTGTTGCTTTCTTTTAAACTGGTACCCAGAGAAGTGCCATATATTAGGCCAGCGGGTTGGGAAAAGGCCATCAAATGACTGCAGCGATGCTCAGGTGCAAGTCACCATGGACTTGTAAAGTGGTATGATGTTATCTCAACTGTGTCAACTCTGTATCAGTGACATGGTTTCTGTTGTGCAGCACAATTTCACCACAAAATTATCATCAGCTGCCAACAGACATGCCTCAGTCCCTCCGAAACGGTGCATGCAGTGTGGTTGACTCTTCCTCCAGTGCAAAGGCAATGCCTCAAAGCCACACTGCAAGGCAGCCTTTTCCACGGTTTCTGCTGGTTTCCTGGCTGGGTGGGAAGCTTCGCTGGCTGGGCCTGCAGATAAGCTCCTGTGCATGGCTGGAAGAACTGTATCAGCATTAGTTAGAAATAACATCGGAGTGGGTTAGAAATGGCGTTTTGGTTAGCTCAGAATGCTTCAGCTGGTTGAGGAGAGGAAAAGGAGGCACAGAGGTGTCCAAGGGAAAGCTGTATCTCTTAACTTGCTACTTTTATGGCTTTGTTTTTCCTGTTTCTGTATTAACGGCCAGAAATGCCGAGGGGGCAAAGGCTGCAGCCTCGGGAGCTCGCCGGTGGCAGTGAAGGAGACACGGGGACACACACACACACACACACACACACAGACAGACAGACAGACAGACACACAGACACACAGACACACAGACACACACAGACACAGACACAGACACACACACAGACACAGACACAGACACAGACACAGACACAGACACACACAGACACACACACACACACACACACACACACACAGACACACACAGACACACACACAGACACAGACACAGACACACACACAGACACAGACACAGACACAGACACAGACACAGACACACACAGACACACACACACACACACACAGACACACACAGACACACACACAGACACACACACAGACACACACACAGACACACACACACACACACGCAGGCACATCGCACCTTCCTGCAACGTGTCGGCAATCGGCCTTTTGAAAGACACAAACCAAACCAAACCAAACCAAAACCTCATCGGGCCCACGAGCCCGGCCGCCATTACCGGGCTCGGAGCTCCCCCTTCCGGCCCGCCGGGGCCCGGCCTCGGGGCTGCCTCAGCCCGGCTCAGGGGGGCCCGGCGGCGGGCAGCCCTCCCTCGCCGCCCCGCTGCCGGCTGCCGGCGGCCCCGGCCCCTCAGGAGGCCTCGGGGGAGGAGGGCAGGGAGGAGAGTGCGTCCCACCCCGGCTCGTTCAGGAGCCAGCTGGGCTCCGCGGAGTGCCTGTACGGCCAATGAGGCGTTTTAGTGTCAGCACTGTAACGGCCAGGGCTGCAGTCAAGCCAAGGTCCTTCATGCTGTAATTTCTCCGCTGTAATGGTTTCCCCGCTGTGTCTTTCCCCTGCACGCATCCGTTCTTCACGCAGCTTTCTCTGTTGGCCCCTCCAAAGGGTGCAGAGTTGTCTTCTCCCTCACTGATGTGTCCCAATGCAAACCCGACACTCCCGCTTTGACCCGCTGCGTTCCTGCTCCCCTCGCTGTTTGTGATCTTGGCAGATCTTGTGGGACCAGCCCTCACAGTGGTCCCTACCCCAGTAGAGGGGGCCTCCCTGAATGTTTTGGGAGCCCACAGCTCCTTCACCCCTCACTGCAGAGACAGAATATCCCAAGAGGGACTTCAGTGACTGGCCCTGCTGCTTCAAAGGTCCAGTTGAGCAAAGGAGGCAATAAAATGCCTCCTGCATCAGTGGAAGGAGGCAAATGAGATGAACAAATAAATGTGAGCCCCAGTAACATAAGAATATTTGATATCCATGATGTGTGGAGCTTCCCAGAAAAATACTCTGTTTTATGCAGAAACAGCTAAATACAGTGGGGTTTGCAGCAAACCATTGCAAGTCTCCAGCTTCACTTCTGACAAGGTTGCCTACTGGTCCCATATGTGCCAAGTGCTGTGTGCCAGCTTTTCTCCTGAGCCCCTAAATGTCAGCAGCCTCCACCAGGACCACGTGGGCATCTCACAGAATCACTGAATGGTTTGGGTTGGCAGGGAACTGTGAAGAACAGCTAGTCCAAGCCCCCTGCCATGGGCAGGGACATGTCTCACTAGATCCGGTTGCCCAAAGCATCTCCTACATGACCAATTTTCTGTGATTGCTGGAGTGGGCACTGACAACTCTTAAGCAGCCTTCTGTTGTTCTTGAGAAATTAATAATACATTAAAACATTACTCAGCACTTGTATATATAGCTTGATGAATATTAATTAAGCCTCAAAATCAGCTGGAGATACCAGCATTGCTTCCTTGCCAGGCAGAAAAACAGAGGATGAGATGATAGAGGTCATTCACAAAGGCTGCAGCCTTTCTTCAGTACGTGCGAACAGGAGCCAGTGTGCTGTTCACCCAACAGGACTAAAATGACAGGTGTATACAAAAAAGTATTTAAAAATTGTAAATTGTATAAATTGTATATACCTTTTTGTGCTCTTCTGCTCAGGTTAATTGTGCCCCTGTAAGCCTTGGCCATACAAATTGACTCAGGAGAGGCCTACTTGTGAGCTTAAAATCAAGGTTTTAAAGCAGCCTCCCTATAGCAGCTGTGAAGGACAAAACAGAACAAACAACAACAAAAAATTAATATCTTTCAAGGTGGAGTTCAAGCAGTTTATGAGCTGGATTATACAAGCTGCTTGCCTGTGCCCCTGTCGGGGCTGGACTGGATGACCTGGCATGCCCCTTCCTGCCCTGATCTCAAATGTTTTTTTTTACAAGGACATTTCTGACAAAGACAAAGAACTTTTTTTTTCCCTTTTAAAAACAGTAAAATCGAGAGAGCCCTGAGCTTTCTCTTTGCATTTCATACAAGAACAAATGGGAAGAATAAATGCAAGTCCTACCAACAAGAAGATATATAATACCCGTGATGTGGGGATCTTCACAGCAAAATAAAGACTGTTTTATACAGAAATAGCTGAATACAGCCTGTAAATGCCCAGCAATTAATCACAGGTTTGAAGAAATACAACACAGTCATGAAGGCTGAATTTTAAATGCTCTCTTTTCCTGTTTGGACAGTGACAAATTAAGGCCCATAGAAAAGCAGGTGTGGCTCTGGAAGAAGCCCTCTGAGGGCAATTAAAAATGGGAAAGCAGCTGGTAAGTGTGCAGATGTGACAGATAGAGCAGCTTAAAATATTAATACGAAGGAGGAGAATGGAGGAATTAATGGTGTAGGAGCTGAGGCAAATGAAACAGCACCTGATTTCCAAAGGGGGTTGTGCTACCTCGGATAAAGTGCCTTATTGTGAGGGATGGGGCAAGTGCTGGCCCAGGAAAGCCATGACAGCTACATGCCCTTGACAGCTGCCCTGTGCCTTTTGATGGGCTCAAAGCAAAGCCCCCGGTGAAGGACACCACAGCCTGCAGGAGGTGCTGCCCCATATGCCCCACGGCTCCCCCACAGCGTCTTCAGTCACATCTGAAGCTGACGGTGCAGACACCTCCAAAAACATCCACGGAGCCCAGTAACGGGGAGAGCTGGATTTTCCAGAATCAGCTCTGATGGGAGCTTGGTCAAATCCAACAGATGACATCCAGGCAGATTTCACAGACAGCTCCTCGTGGTTTCCAGTTTGTCCACAGTCTCCACTGTTTGCTGTTCTGAGCCATTCAAGAAAATGGTTATTTTTCCCCATTTCAAACACATACAACAATTCAGATAAAAGTCAAATCATGAAGGAGTTGTAATTTGCCATTAGGATTACCACGTAGGAAGCCTCAACAGGTTTATAAATAGTGCCATGAAAACAAAATATGAATCAGTGCAAGCCTGAGCTCATCGTCCCATTTGGAAGAACATCATACAGTGATTTTCACTGCACTTTGTACCGTTTCTCTCACATTTATCCCTTCGCTGCCACTCTCCACACATATAGCAGGTAGGAGGTGTCATTGAAACAGCATTTTGTAGGAATTAGCTTCTAGCAAAGTGCAGGCTGGGGGACTGGTCCCATTTTCCTCATCAAAGTCTATTCTTCTGAAGTAATTTGTTGATAAAAAAATCTCTTTCCCGCTGTGAATTATATGGACTTTTTCCTCAAAAAAAAAAATAAAAATGTCTACACAGATTGCTATAGATGACTTGTTTTTTTTTTTTTTTTCCTCCTCTTGTCCACTGGAGATGAGTGCTCCTACTAACATTAAGCTTTGGCACATAATAATCCTTCCAGGAAGCTGAGCAAAAACAACATTTCACTTGAAGCTGCTGGCAGCATGGGACATTGGATAAGGTCTTTACCCATTTCAACCTCTTGGTACGAGGAAGAAAATTCTCCAGGGCAGAGACCCTGTTTTGCCTCACAACTTTCACATAGAGGAACTCTCTGGAGTTGCCTCCCAGCCCAGGAGCCCTCCCTCTACCACAGGAGCTCAGCCTCAGGCAGCGAGAAGGGCCCCAGTGTGCCAGTAACACTCCTGGACCCCAAAAAGTGGTTGTTGCCGAAAGTCCTGTGAGGGAGGGAGGAAGGAGGCAACCACAGAGAGCCGGGAGCACAACCCAAGGCTGTAGTGAAGCACAGGAGCTGCAGCTGGAAGGAAGAGGCGTTTTCAGACAGGGCTTTTCTTCTGTTTTAAGGGCTGGAAACGGGCTGCTTTGGAGCTGGCAGCAGACAGCCAAGGAGATGATATAAGATACATCTTATATAACAACCTGAAGCTGCTCTGCGTCCTCCCTCCGGTTCCGCGTGACAACCACAGGCTTTCCCAGCACCAGAGACGTCTCTGGGTGACATTTGGGAGATTTCGTGTGCCGGTGCAGTAAAACAGGGTCAGCCTCACGACGTCCCTGCTCCAAGAAGGGGCGCGGAGACAGCAATTGCTCTCTGCTTATCCACCTCCCTCCTGCAGGCTGCTGCGTCTGGAGACTGCTGCCACGTGCAAACATCTGGGATGCATCATGTACCTTCTCCTGCTGGAGAGAGAAGATGATTTTTTTGGACACAAAGTGAGCTCAGAGGCGCTCTGCAGCTTCTAAAAGGGAACAAACAGCAAGTTACCGCACGTACGACAGGAACTGGAAGACAGGAGAAGGTTTTATTGCGAGCCCAATGTGAGGGCCTTGGGGGGCATTCAAAACCTTCATGACTAGAAACATCCCATGCACATGGGGAGGGAGAAGGCCGATGATGGGCTGAGACAGGCAATCCCAGTGTGCGTTTGCTTTGGGAGGCTGCCTTGCAGAGGGGAGTACTGCCAGGACTGCAAGTACCTCGCCGGCTTGGCAGGCTGTGGCTGGTTCCTAGCTGTGGGGCGAAGTGCAGCGACTTGTTCTCCAGGCCAGGAGTCACCCAGGAGCAAAGACAGGAGCAGTGCTGGTGGCAGCACTGCTAGCACTCCTGCCGGGTAGGTCCCTCTCCACCTCTTCCCTTAGGGTTTCTCCCAGGACCCCACTCAGCCTGCAGATGAATGGGGCGCCTCACCGGGGAGCCAGCCCTGGCTGGGCACCATTCAGGGCCACCACATCCTTACGGCAAAACCACAGAAACTTTCTGGAAAATGCCTGTTTTGATTGCTCGTTATTCTAGGCCTGCATAAATCATGAAGAGAGGTGCACATAACTCCCCTCCTCAGCTGGCTTTTGGCAGAAACCTGAGGGAGCCCAGGATCCTTCAACCTCCATCTAAGGCAAAGATTTTTAATTCTGTCCTTAGCTGATGTCTTTCTTCTCCCACTCCTGCTCCCAACACATCAGAAAAACCTCCACTGCTACTAAAGTACACCCTCTCATTCCTTTCCTCACTTTGAGTTTTCCTCTTTGTCTTGGTGAAATCTCTGAGGCTTTAAGCCCTCTCCTCTGACTCCATTCTCCTTCTGAGGAAATGCATCCGCGCTCTTCATCCTCTCGGACTGCAGAGACCGCCGTCTGGAAGGCACCTGGGCAGAAGCTGGTCCGTCCGTGGAGGCACCTGCCAGGGCTGCACCACTCTCTGCTTAATCCACGGCACGAGGAGAAACTGGTAGAAGTCATGCGAATTCACACCCTACATGTAAGTACCGCCCAAAGACCAGTTCCTTCTTTTTTTACAAAATAAATGAACAAATCCAGAAGTGTTCCTTTTTAGCCTGATGGCCAGTGGCAACAGGGCAGGCTCCTCCTCATCAACATCCCACATGCTTCATTTTTAGAAAGGCAAACATATACTAAAATGCACTCAAGTATATACTTATGCATAGGATTTATTGTCATTTCTAACATATTTCAAATTCTTTAACATAATCTTTTCCTTCCAAATTAGAATTCTTTCTCAAGGAGACATCAGAGAGGTAATGTAGCTTTTACATGTGCAGTGATAAAATCAATCTAAAAATATGCGGTGATTTTAAGAGAGAAAAAAAAAACATATATTAAAATAAAATTGCACTCTAACATATGCTGTGTTCCGCTTTGATATACATTGGGCATTTGACTTGTTAATCAGTGCTCGCTATATAACAACATTTCCTTAAAAGTTCTAAAAATCAGCAATGTGCTCGACATATTTCCAGTCAATAGTCTTTTATTAGCTTTTGGTTCAATGGAAGTCCACTCATCTACAGGCAAACGCTTTAAACACGGCGAAAGAGCTTTTTGAAACTATTTGTCATCCTGTAAGGCTTTAGTTTGCTGCTTTTTTTTTCTCATTTCTACCATCAAAAGTAAGAGGGGTTTTCATTTTATTTTAGAACATTTCTCTGTGCAACCTGTGATTTGGTGAAAGCGTTATTTGCTGTACAGCATCAAAGCGTGAGAAATACAGTCACTCCATACTGGATTATAGCTGATAATAAAACCATAACAGGAGAGTGGTCTACCTTTAAGGAGGAACAATAAATATAGCGGCTACCTTAGGTTGTGAGGGCTCCTGAGGTTCTTCATTATGAGTGAATAATAAATCTCCAGGGTCCGCTGGAGACTACTTAAAAATAAAACTCCGCAGTCGGACGAAAAATGACTTTCCTCAGAAGTCTGTGAGAGAGAGGAGACGGAAAGCTAATGCTGCGTGTGTGGGGGAAGCCCCCCAGGGCTGAGCAAGGAGGAAGGCAAAGGAGAGGGGTGAAAACAAAACGTGCCTGGTTCGTTTTATAGGCTTGAGAGGGAACGTTGCCTGAAGTTAGGGCTGCGAACACTTGCTTTTACAAGGTTTTCGGGTGCTCCCTGTTTTTGAAAATTAAATTCTTTGAGTGAGTTTTTCCCACTTGCTGGCGGTGACCTGCAGTCCAAAGCTCCCAGCTTGCTGCCTGCAGGGCGGTTCAAGCAAGCTCTTGCCCAAGCAGCCGACTTTTCCTGGTGGCCCGTGGGGCTGCTGTCACAGGGACGTTCCCCTCAGGGCAGCAGGGCACAGCCGCCTGCTGTGTCACGTTTCCTACCAAGGAGGCATGGAATAACGCCCTGAAATATCCTACTGCATGGGACAGTCATCACCAGCCCGGGACGAGGCAGCTGGCTTCTCCCGGCCTCCTCTCCTCGGTCCCTTTGTTTAGCTGGGAATTTTTTGTAGCCTGTGCGTGGTGCATACGTACATAAAGGACTGGTCTGTGCAAGGTCGTCCCCGTCTGTGCAATGCCACCGTACATGCAGGTGAGGTTGAGGACTCAACCAAAAGCTTCCTCTTTCAGGCAAAATGTCTCAGTACTCCTTTAGCAGAAGAGGAATAATTACACTGCCCTGCCTAGGTTAAATATATATGTATATATGTATATATATAAACATAAATGTTGCTGTTTCACTGAGAGGCTCTGCCAGGGCCATGCCTTAGATCGGGGTTACAGCTGGCCCGGCTACATACAAGCATCTGAAAATCATCATCAACTCGTGTCCAGTGGAAGCCTGCTGAGTCGTGGCAGCTGGCTGCTAAATAGGACTTTTCTGGCAAGAAAAGTTTGGGACTGAGCCAGAGGCACGCACTGAACTGGACACAGCAGAGGTTCTCCCCTCGTGGCCTCCCCGTGCTGGGGCCGGCCGGCTGGGGCCTGCCACAGAGAGGAGGAGGAGGAGGAGGAACTGGGCAATGCGCTGCAAGGAGAAGCCGTGCAGCGGGAGCAGGCGTCTCACCGCAGAGGCAGGGGCAGGAGCTGCGTCTTGCAGGCAGCGTTCAGCTGCTGAAGCAAGGAAGGCAAACGCCCTCCCCGGCTGTCCCCGTCCCGGTCACTGCCCACAGCAGTGAGGCACAGCCAGCTCTGAAGCTGCACTTCTGTGTCTTCAAGTCTGCAATCCTGATGGCAACCCCTGGCAGTCTCTGCCCAGTGGTACACGTGTTCTGCTTGGTGCACATGGGGGAAGGACCACAGCTATGCAGCAGTAGCAGATCCTAGTTGTGTAAGACATGGCTTGCACTGAAATCCTTGCAATGCACAAGCTGCCCTGCAGAATTAGCTGCTTAGATTCGTATTTCCCCAAAACCCAGCTAAAAGGACCCAGAAAGATGTTCAAGGATGGGGCTATGCTATGTGCTGTGCTCAGTCTAGGGGGACCAGAGGCCCCAGTCCCTGCCTACGGGCTGCTCTGAGTGGTCCCCCCAGAAGGCTTGGTTTCTCTGCTCGGTCTCTGTGCTCCTGGTGCTGCCTGATTTCATCCCAGAGGGACCCAGCCCACGCGTGCCGGGCCTGCCCCGCCAGGTGGGCTGCAGCACGGCGAGCGCGGGCACCGGGAGCACAGTCCTGCTGGGAGCCACAACCCAAATGCCGGCGCTCCCTTCTGCTTCTGTAGGAGCAGAGCCTACGGGACCGGGGCAGAGCCTGAACGCGCTGCAAGAGGGCTCCCCGGGCCACCTTCACAGCTCCCTGCCCCACTGCCCCTCTGTCATCAGGCAGCCAGGGGAGTTTTACCAAGAACTCAAAGCAAAAGGCTCCGGGTTTCGGTAAGGAAGACAGGGAGGAACCAAGCAAGGTACATCACCGCGTTAGTGTGCGCACAGGCGTGTACACGCCGGCTGATTTATTGACTCTGCTCACTTATTTCCGAATAGCTGGCAGCACAGGGTTAGGTTTTCTGTGCTTATCAGGACGAGAGATGAGAAAAAAAGATAAAAAAATGTACTTGGGATTTCCTGTTCCCAATCCTCATTTATCACTACTGTGACAGCGGGGCTAAAAATACATGGTTAAAGAAGAGGAGCTGAAGGCGCGGACGGAAGCTGCTCACAAACGCAAGCTCAGCCATCAACACGAAGCCACTGGTGGCTATGCAAGTCCCAGCATCTTCGAATCTGCTGCAAACCCCTTCACCCTTCACCCACCAGTGGCGGTGAGCAGGCGTGTGATTTTTTGTAGTTTTTGTAATCGTTTTCCGAAGCATTTAGCTGGGACCTCTCCTGGCACCCTAAGGAAGACAAATGTGACCTGCTGGTTTAGCATCGGTGCGGGTTTGGGGTCTTCGAGCCCTCAAAACATGGAGATGTTGGGCAGGAAAGCACATGGTTAAAGAAGGAGCAGCAGTCCAAAGGAGGAAGAAAACAGAAGGGATGAAAAGTGGGGGCAAGTTTCGATGCCTTTTTGGAAAATCACCAAGCTGGAACAGCACAGTTTGAAGGGAAGTGCTGACAGGAGCTCCTGTCCTGAGCACCTTTTCTTCTCCGGGGTCATTCAAATGAGTGGGGAGAGTGTAAAAGAGAAAGGAATGGAAAAGTGAGGAAAAGACCCTATAGGATTAGGATGACATTTTAAGCAGGGAAAGTGAGAAAAGGAGCAGAGGACATTTCCTGTCAAGCAATGCATGGGGAAAACAAAACAACCTGAAGGGGGAAAATGCCAAGAAGGAGCAGAAGAGATGGGGATGCTGACAGAGAAGGACACCACAGAAAACACACTGGTAAAAAGTTTAAAGGGCAAGGTGTGTATCAAGACAAGATACTCCAGTATTGTGGCAAGGCCCTGGAGCCTTAACCTCTTTGAAACCTTCTTCCAACAGGCAGCACAGAGGCAGGAAAGCAGCACCCGCAAGTTACATTGTCCACAATCAGCTACTGGCAGAGTATGGGGAAAAAAATCTGGATAAATATTTCAAGAACTGGGAAAAACCTCCTCGCTGCAGCCCTTTCTCTTTGGTGTGTGCCCAGGTCCTTCTCTGGCCCATGAGGATGGAGAAGGGAGGAAAAGAGGGAGCTGAAGTCTGTTGCCTGGGCATCAGGATGCGCCCAGCGACTTTTCATTTCCCTGTGCTCAGGTGCATCTCAGCTTGGAGCTCGTGCCTTTGGTGGGGATTGCATTTCCCCAGGACACATCACCCTGCACGTCCACAGCAAACTGTTTTTTTGTTTTGTTTTGTTTTGGTTTTTTTCTCCCTAGTGCTGTCTTTCTGGAATGGCTCACAGCCCTTCGGGGAAGCACACATGAGCACAGCAAGCTGTAATGACCCTTGTTTTTCTGAGATTACCGATTTGTTGTGCAAGATTTCCTAAACGAGGGAGAGAAACAGCGCATTAAATGGAAATTATTTTCTCTGAAATGGAAAGTATTTTCTCTAAAAACCACCGATGGGTGTAAAAAATCCACTTAAAACATATAACCAAATGTTATTTAATATCTTAAAAAGTAACACAATCCAAAATGGATATTTCACACAACACTACATAAACAACATGAACACAATATTACCATATGGAGGGACTTTCAAATATAGACTTACAAAAATCCCTGTCCTTTTTTTTTTTTCCTTTAAATTATTATACTAAGCATGACAAGTAATCATCATTTACAATATGGTACACTGACACAATAAAAACCATGTTACAAATGTGCTGTTATAAATCAGTAACGTTAGGGAAGACATTTCATGAACCGTAATTATTTCATATGAAATACTATACAATATAAACAGAACATCCATCTTGGATGACCTTTACAGCAACCAGAGACCAAGTAATTTTTTAATTTTTTTTTTTTTCAGTGCAAACACATTTATACAAGGCAGTCTTGGCTGCAAAACTCCCTTCTAACATACAGTAAGTCCCACTTGCATTTAGTAACTCATTTAGACCTAATGCAACAGCCACATTCAGTCACTCACAGAAGATTACCTGCAGAATTATGATCCCTTTCAACTGAACGCCTCCTCCACGTGTAGAAGTAACATCTGTGCCAATCGCCCCGCGGGCCCTTTCACACTTACGGGTGGGCGTCCTTCGGGTGGCTCTAACCACTGCAGGACATGACACAAGGGCATCGTGCTGCGCTAAAGGCTGCCCTGGGAGGTGCTGGGCAGGGGGCTGCCAGCTGCATTTCGCCAGGGGTTCACCCCCAGGCTGCATTTCCAGGTCCAGGTGTGTGCGTGTGGCCTTCTGCGCCTCGGCTGCATTTAGTGTCTCGGGGTTGGGGGAGGAAGGCGGAAATCCTCAGCTCAGAACTGAGCTTCAATGGAGCTAGCGACCAATTCCGCTCTCTGTTAGGTGCGTGGGAGGCCGGGGGAGTTAACACCAGATTTACACCCGCGTGGCTGAGACCAGCGTCTGGAGCGCTGCTACAAGAGGAGCGTGAGTCCCGTTTTCTTCTAGCACCAGCTCGGCTTTACTTGGGTCCGCTGCGTGCCACAGGGCACGCTGATACAGGATCGATGCGCTTTACTTACGTCGGGGGGAACATTTTAGATATATACTTTGCTTTCTTTTAAAGAATTATGTAAAAAATAGAACATTTCTCTCTAATACTGTACAGCTTTCTTCAGAAGAGCAAAGAGAATTAACTGTAAACTGGGGGGGTGACACCAGATTAGGAGGGCTATTTGCTTTCTCAGCTCAACAATTTGAAGAATCACGTTTGGGAAAAGCTCTGTGAAATGTATTTGAAAAACAAATTTTTAATTAAAATAACTGTTTCTAAAACCACCGCCGGCAGTACTCGTAAGACTGAAAGCTGGTTTTGGCACTGCTAACCTAAGAGTCTCTGCAGGACTGCAAAGTAGTTTCCCTCTTACTTAAACTGAATGCACGAAAAGATGAGCTCCGGAGTACAAACACTGAACACTTTGGTCAACTATTACGCTTACTCGAGTGACTTTTGAAGAGAAAGAAAGAAACTGGTTAATAATTTCATCCACAGACTCTCAGCCTTGTTTTCTTCAGTGTGCCCCGACAGAGAATAGGGACGGTGAGGTCTGCCTGCCTCTGTGCTGGGAGGCTCAGCTGGTACCATGCGAAGTGCTCCACGGCCCTCGGGCAAAAGGCATGGCTTAAGTGCAAAGTATGGACCCATGTTTGTGATGGCCTCCATCTCTTTTATAAAAATGACAACCGCTGGCAATCACTCGGGCCATGGTTTTAATTAAAGTATTTGTTTCCCAATACATCTTACTTTTTAAAGTTGAGCGAACGTTGTTGCTTGTTTTACGGACATTTCACAATGGCGCACGGAGTCGAGCAGATAATGATTTCTTATGGTCTGCAACTGAAATACTTAAAACCAGCTAAATTAGCTCAGCTGATGATTGTATATTAACTTGCATCAGGATAATGGTACCGGGTTTGCTGAAAGAGGTGTTCATAAATCGGGGTTTGTATATAAATGTGATCTGCTTAGGTTCAACTGCCACTTTCTTCCTTTGGTTTTTGGAAAATCTTTCTTTTTTTCCTCTTGAAAGGTGGCTTGTTGCAACTGGCTACTTTTCAAAAGCCAGCCTCATTTTTCTTGGAAACTCGCCCACGTTCTTTGAACAATAGGCACATAACTCGAGTAGGGACCCAATACTGCTCCCAGAGAAGTCAATTAAAAGCTGCTGGCAATTTCTATAGGAGCAAGTGTTTCTAATGCACACGCTCTAGAAAACAGAGTGTGTATCGTTGAAGGAAGAGCTGCTCTAACACCCTTGCCAGTTTGGAGAAACCATGACCTGATATGTTGGCAAAAACGGAGGCAGAACAGGGCCCAGCATGTTTGAAGGCTGCCAAGAAAATACCCAGAGTGTCTTCTGTCAAACCCCAAACTGTCAATCATATTTCACAGACTGTAGATGTTCCTAATTTGCTAAATTACAAATACATTTTCAAGTTCTACCAGGCAGAAATTGTAGCAGTAACTGGGGAGAGGATGGAAGGTTTGAGCCTCCCTTTCACTTTTATCCCAATTATGCAGCCTTGTCAAAGTCTTAAGTGACTCATCTGAAAGACAGATTTTTAATATTGTAAAAGGAAATTGTGGCAATGGAAACATGATGACTTCATACGCAAGCATTGACACACAAGAGAACGCCATGAGCTAATGCTTCAAAGTTTTTAACCTTGCTTTGTACAATACACTTTTTATGTTGCTGCATTTCATCAAATTCATGGAGGTAGTTATATGTGTAAAAAAAATTACCATAAAAGTAACATGTTGTATTATAATAATACATATTAAGTGTGCAAAATGCCGACAGATTTGTGTTGACCCTTTACAGTTGAACACAACACAGATTCAACCTAATCTAACTCTGTAAACCTTTAAATTGATACATTAGAAGAAGAATGACAGATAAGCAACCATGTAATACAAGGCTATGATTTCATCAAAGGATTAGGGTGACATAAAGCACTCAAGCTCCACTCTTGTGGTTTTGTTACCAGAACCTCAAGATGGAACTTCCTTATATTCCATTGTTGATTTTAAAAGAAAAAAAAAAAAAAAGAATTCAAGATTAGAACGTTTCTATTTGAAACTTCTGTTTACATTCCATATTCCAAGAGTCACATTAATATTGGTACAATGCCATGTCAACATTAATATGACATTTATGTTGTCTGCTGGTCTCTGGGAACTTTAGGAAATTACACACTAAACAGTTTGTAGGTATGTATTGTCATATTTTGTTGGAATTATGTCTTCTGTACAACCAGCTGTCTGCATAAGTTCTGATTAGCTTATGACAAACAAACATTTCTCCAAAAGGTGAAATTTGTTTTTGCTGTTCACATTTTAATACTGCCATTAGTACTTCAGATCATCAGCTATATATATATATATTTTAAGTTTTGACATTTTTATTTACTGAATCGATACATAATACTGATGTCAGAGCTGTCTCAGAAAACAAAATCACAGTCAGCCACTGCATAGTATATGACAATTCCCCACAAAAACTCTGACTCTACAGTTCGCATGGAATAAGTACGGCTGGAGTTACATACTGAGTAATAAGATGCGTCATGCAAAGCATTATATGGTAATTAGAGCACATCTTGGAAGGTATGATAAGGCAGAAGGCTAAAGGCCAAGTGACTTTGATAACCAACCAAAAGCACAATAATTTCCTTTATGTGAACTGAAAGGTCTTATTGCTCCCATGAAATGGAATTTATACATTGAAACCAAGGAAAACAGACCTGTGCATTTACTGGGTACTGTAGATGTCCTTGACAGAATTAGAAACTGATTGTGTCCAGAGTTAGAATGTCATTTTTATAAGTAAATGAACTTTATCCAACTGCGTAACATAAGGCTGAACCTTCAGTGAAGACTTCTGATGACAATATAGAACATGAGTGAAGCTCAAATGACGCTGTGTACAGAGTAATACATGAACCTGATGAAAACACTGGTTTTAAATATGTACAGTTGGGTTTAACACCTGTGTACTACAAGAGCTAGACAGTGTAAATGTCCCTTTTCTATTCAACAGTTTGGACTATTGAATATTTTAATATCTTTGTTATTCTTCCACCAATTTGTCTGTTCTGATAAAAAATAAAGAATTAATTTTGAAGTCAGTTTGTTGCACTACCAGGTTGCATGAGTAACAGAGTAGAATGTGACCCTATACCTAAAAATTACTCTTTAAGTTCAACTATCCTTAGAAGTCACTCTGCAGTAATTAGGATAGTATTAATTACTTTGGAGCAACAGTTTAGGGGAGAGCAATTAGGATATACCATACCTACAGAATTCAGATTTCTACTGCCAACCAAACAGACACATTTAATTTCTAGAAACTAGACGTGTCCATAAAATGCTAAATTGCAAATAACATCCACTGAATAAAAAGGCCAGAAGTTTATAATTCTCTAAATTTTGTTCTCTGATAATCACTACAATGTATGCTATTTTTAATAGCCTAATTTAGGCACTCTATTTAATAAGCTACATAAAATAGATTTATGTCCTTCCACTAGAAAGAAATCAATTCTTCAGGCCATACTTGTCATTTATATCACAAAGAATATTTTTGTTCAAAGAAATTAGTTATTCTGATTCCTATATTGATGGTGAGTTGCAATACCAGAAGTGACACAAGGATTAGATTATCTTTCTTAAATACTTGATTTATACTGAAGATATTCCCTATATCTTGTGTCACTCCACGTTGCGGCTCCATGACAGTTATAACTTTCCCTTCCCTCCCCATTCCCCCCTCTACCTCCTCATTTCTGACTCTGGAAGGTCAAGTAGCAAGTTTCAGTACATAAACATCTCTCATACTTTTGAAACACGAAAGGGGAAGCTGTCTCCCTACCCACCCTCCATACTCTAAAAGAAAGACCTCTTTTTACTCACTTAAACAGGTATTTTGCAAAATTGTGTCCCAAAAACACAGTGAAAATGACTGACTGGTACTAATAATTCACAGATAGAGCTGAGGTCACCACTTGTCACGTTTGGCATCATTTTTCCTCATGGTGATCCTGGCTGGTTACTTTCAGCAGTGGCTCAATTTTTGAAGTAGAACAACTCTGCAGCAGAGTTTAGCTTCTGACCGGGGGCATCACACATCTGTGGCATTTTTTTTTTTTAAATGAAGTTGGCAACTGCATGGACATTGAAAATGCAGATTACACTTACAGTGTCTAGACTTTCATATATGTGCTCAGTTACAATTAAGTGAAGCAAAAAGTGTACATATTATCCCTACTGCTATTCTGTTGCTACAGAGCCGCAAATGTGAAAAGCAATACCTTGAAATAAAGATTTCTTTGTTGCCCCTAGTCTACATAGCAGCACAGTTTAAGTAAACACTAAAACTGTGGTTGAGATGCTTTTTTTTTTTTTCCCCAAAGATGTAAACATCAGTCCCAGTGTCGTAAACTTTACTGTATAGGATGAGACAAATTCTGAGGCAGGATGACTATCAGACACTAGTGACAGAAGCTTGCAGGCAGTTAGCTGGTTTCTGCAGTTTCTCAGCTTCGCTTGTCGGCGGGTCTGCGGTGGCTCGGAAGTTGAAGGTTGGGCCTGCACCACCGTGTGCAGGACTCAGAGCGGGGTTCTGACGTCTGTTGCTTTCAACAATACTCGAAGTGTTGGATGCCAGGCTCTCACGAGTACTAGAATGGAAAAGAAATATATATACACACTCGTATATGACATGCCTATATATCTATGGACCAGACAGGAAAGGAGAATAGAGTGTTTTATAATAGGCTTCCTGTGTTTGTATGTAACGTCACATCAATAAACCATCCCATTTTGACGGTTCACATATGTTCCTCCAAAACGGGTTCCAGAAGTACTCAGCAGCCTCCATACTGCAACGCAGGTACAGCACTGAGCAGGGCTGAAGCTGTCACGCAGGGTCTGTAAACTGAACCGGTATCAAGCATCTGGATTTTACACTCAAGGAAATAAAACAGCTTCCATTATGCACGTGGGGCATATTAATTTTATTTCCCGGATGGTGAATTTTTGCACAAAGTAACTTCATCAAATCAACACTGTGACTGGGCAGAGCTAGGAGAATACTCGTGTAGCACAGCCTCCTCTGCTGTCCCCTCTTCCCTCTCTGTCTTTAACACAGATTATTTGTAAGCTAAAACACTACTCTACATTAAACCCATCATGCTTCTGAACACCGCACTTCAATTCTGCTTCACAGCTGAGACTATTGCAACTTACAAGACAGTGAGAGATCTTAACTGCCTGGTCTGCGACCATTCTCTAAACAAGAATGGGTGCTGTTATTTCATTTATATAACAGACCAAGTTCCTTTTGTTCTAACATACTGCTTGTCCATGGGAGTGACAGCGTACTTAGCGCTTTTAAAGAGTAAGCCTTTTCATAACACATCTAGCTATGAATGCAGAGGAGCCTTTATTTTATCCTACAGCTTTTAAAAAACTCAGCCAAGATACACTAAAGGTAGTTTTTACCAATACTACTCTTTTTTGCTCTCTTACCACTCTTTATCTCTAAATAATGTTTTTCCATGCAGAGAGAGATTTGGTTTTCAGGTAGTCCATGGATCTTGGTTATGTATCCTTCACCCATACCCCTACTTCTTTGTAAAATGACATCACAACTTGCTATGGAGGTGTTTGTAGAGTACATTTAGAGGACTGAATGGGTGTTACATGAGCACCAAAAGCAGAGATACTAATGACAGAGTTTCACGGTCTGTTTAAAATCAACCTATATTTACCTGCTACTGAAAGGAGTAGCTCCCACCTACCTTGTGTGGTCCTGACCCTGCAACATGTTCCTCTCCCAGTTAAATACTAGTCCTGAGAAAAAAGATGAGGGCTAGTAACAGGGGAAGAGTAGAAACACACAGTCTGGAATGTGGCAGGGAGGAACGTGTTGATGCATGGCACAGGGGAAGAAAGAAATGCCCTGTGTAGATGTAGTAATAAATGTAGCTGAGAACCATCCTAAACTGACTGAATCTGGAAAAATCAATGATGCTTTTAGAAAAGCTCTCGTAGATATTTTTAATTTGATCAGATTTGGTACTGATCACCTCCTGCCAATCACCTGATTATAAGTACATCCAAACAGCGACAACGGGCGACGCTCACACTAAGCAACCTCTGTGAGCTGCAGTGATGTAGGGTGTGCTTCTGTTGCCCATTTTTCGATCCCTCTCCCCCTGCTTATTAATGAAAACAGATGCAATCTTTGTTTTTCAGAGATCAGCCAGTACTGTATCGTTCTTTACGGGACCACCAATTCCAGATTTTCAAACCAATTTCAATTCCAATGTTGCAAACTGACCATTGTTAACCTCTATAGATGATGACTACAGTGAGAGTTCAGCATGCTGAGCAATGCCAAAATTAGCTCTTAGGTGAAAAGAACAGCCGTATTACATGAACTTTAAAAATAAAGGATAAAAATAATATTAAAAGCTAGCGGATACTCTATACCACTTGTATAAATGTGCTGAACGAGATACAGTGAGGCTGTTTTCCCAATGGCAACGTATTCATGAATTTCTCATACAAAATACTTTTGAAGTCAAATGACCACTGCAAATCTTGTTAGCTACATCCTGTGTTGGTGGTTGTTTTTTTTTTTTTAAATGCCCCTTTTTTTCCTGCAATTTGTCACACTTTGAAAATATCCGTTTTCTTTCACAGTGTAGAATTGGTAATTTTGATTCCCCAAGCCACGCTGCACACTGCAGTTTAAATGAAAGATGAAAAGATACCACCACACCCCAGGAAGTCCAGTTACACATTAGTGGAAGCTAGGAGAGTACACTTGAGAAATATCCCTAGAAGCGTGTCCTATTTTGATCCTCTTCCCGAGGTACCTGCTAATGGACACTGTCAGATCTAGGGGAATCTCACCAGATGGATGCTGGATGGTGTTTTTTTATTTCCTGGAAAAGGGCTATGGAGTACATTTTTTATAAGGTAGGAAAGTAATAACAGCATGGTAATTATAGCCAAAGGGTTGAATTTACCCTCAGCTCCACTTATTTTTATAGTTATATCAAGGAGTGACCAAAAGCGAGCAAAAGTATCCAATTTAATCATCTTGATGCAAAACTCATGACTTGGACATATAAAAGCCTTTGAAATATCCAGAATATATGCTGGCCTTATGAAACAAACACACAGAAAAAAACCTACAGAATGCTGCATTTTTGTATAAATAAAAAAGCTTACTTGCAAAAAAAATTGTTAATAAATAAACAGTAAAATGAAAAGGGATGCGTAGGGCATAATCATTATTAAAAGCTGCTTATCTGTTTCCCTTTTAATCTTAACAGAGTGGTATAGCAGTACTAAATCCAGTATGCTCACAACATTCTGTTCTCTTGCTAGCTAAGTTTAAGCTGAACATCAACAGCAATTTTAGCTTTTGTGTAACCAGTTAGGGAAGGAAATATCTGACTTTGCATTAACCAGAAATGCAAGCTTATATTCAGTTTGCATGCAGCAGGCAAGACAGCAATCTAAGAACTGATTTTTATCCAGTCAACACCCTGTCCTGTAGATGAAATGCATGCTGCAGAGTGAGGCAGGCTGGGCAAGCAGCAACAAACACCATATACTCCCCTGCAAAAACTGACTGCAAGTATAGCACTGCAGCTTAAAGAAATTACATTTTTTTAAAAAACAGTGCACACAGCCTCATACAGCACTTGTGTGTGAAAAAGATGCCGAGCATCTGCAGAACTGTAACAGGAGCAAATCCAAACCCTTCTTGTATTTAAGTTAGATTCAGTGTAAGTGCAATGACTTGCTCAAATTATTTTTCAAAATTTTTACTCGGAAGAATCATACATGTGTTAAAAGCCTGCTCTGGTAGTTTGCTGTTCCCTGCATGCTGCAGCAGGCCCAGTAATTCCTGCCTTGTCATTAACATCAAGCAGGAGTAACCATCAAATCCAAAGGAATTTATTCCAGAGTGACAGGACTAACTGAAAAGGAAATTTAGTCTTGTGTCTAGGAGCAGGAAACCCTTCACATGCCTTTCTGAGAGCCTTTGCTATAGATTTAAAAGAATATATAATTTTGAGGAATAAGAACACTTTTTATAGTGAAAAAAAACCACACCACAACACCAAACAACATTTTCTTTCACCTAATACAAATCCAGTCTTGGAGGTTTTATTTTTAAACACAGCCAATAAATAATTTAAGCCTAAGCAAGACATTATAAGAGAACAACCATCGTAAATTATTTCTGTGGGTTTAGAGTCATTGTTCTGAACTCTGATGGGTTGCTATCCAGGGCAAACAAAACCAGGCAAGCTCCACTCCAGCAGGGACCTAGGGCTGCCAAAGGCCAGAGGGAGAAGGAAGAAGGCTCAGACGAAGGATTCTTAACCTGGAAATGAGCTGGTGAAATCTTCAGGGTAGGAAACACACCAGCAACTCTCTCCTCCCTATGTCTGTGAGACTCCTAGTGCACTGAGACTTCTGTGATGTCTGAGATCCCTGCAATGGGAATGGCTAACCACTGCCACCACACACAAACGTCTGGACTCCTTTCCCAAGTGCCCTAGGCAAGACACCTCTCTCTCTGCTCATGCAGAGCTGGGTCACCTCTGAAGTTCAAATATCCTGAGCACTTTCAGCTGTGGAGGGGGAACAGCTGTTCCAGTCTCAGCAGTTTGGAATGGTGACAGATAGATAAATACACTTCCAAAATGTTTTAAGAAAACAAAGAAAAAATCACAACCCCCCCCCAATTTTTCTTTTCTCTGAGCCAAGGATAATGGCACCTAGTTATGTCTACTCTTCCAATTAGTCTTGATGGGGAAGGGGAGGGGGGAGTATGCAGGAGCTCACCCCTTCTACTCTAAATGCAAACACAAGCTTAAAACAGAATAAAGGATACAGGGAGTTTTTTCAGCAAAAGGAAAATTATCTAATACAGTCAATGCCGCTAATGGCCTCTGGTTACTTACAGTATGGGGGAAGACCCACATCTCTGAATTGTGGATTCAGGGCTGCAGAAAACACGGTCTGAAAGCCTAAATGTGCTTAATACGGCCCTATGTTCTGTCACCAACACAACACACACAGGTAACTAAAACTTCCTAGCCGGTAAAGCTGCAATGAAGGAGACAGTCCTACCGTGGGGAGTTGAACCCGCTGTCCACAGTAATGCTGCTGCTGTCCATGCTGTCCAGGCGGGCCGAGTGGGTGGCTCGCTGGTTGTTGCTGCTTTCCGTTTCCTTCGGGGCAAGCAGAGTGAGATTCTTCTCAAACTTCCGCTGCAGGTCCCGCTCCTTTTCTCGCTCTAGGAGCCACTGCATGGTGCCCACGTCATCCCTGTTCTTCTCTTCCTCAGCGTTTTTGTTGGTCCCCTCCTCCGAGTCGTCGTCGTCGGATACGTTGTAGTAGTCGAAGGAGGCCTCCTGGTTCCCAGTCGTCTCCTGCTGCCTCTGTGACCCGGGCATGGCCTGCGTGACCGAGCTGACTATCGCTTGCTCCAGCTTCTCGCATCGGACCGGCAACGTGTCAGAGGGGGTCTTCTGGTGGGGCTTGAGCAGGGGTGTGCTAGACTTATGGTAACTATTCACAGAAAGAGTGTTGTGCAGAGGTTTAAAGAGGGTATCCTTGCTAAATATTTCTTTCCTTTTATCCAGGCTGCTTGACTCAGCGCTGTGGTGTTGGACCAGCCGCCCGTTCGCAATCACCTCTGGAGTCTGGCCAGCTACTGCTGAGCCACTGCTCGGGCCCTTCGGGGACTCCTCTTTGTGCACCCCGGGCTCCCTGACAACATGCTGAGACTGTCTTTCTGAGGGAGCCATTTTTTTGAGCCCATCTGTCCCTGTCAGCGTGTCATGATCCTCCTTATTCTTTCCCAGCGGTGACGGAGCGGTAAGCACGGTCTCGCTGGACGTGTTGCACTGGAAATAGTCATCGACTGCAGATTTTGTTGTGCAGGAGTTGAGCTCGCTGTACGACGGCAAGTTCTCCGTAGGCTTGTTTTGTTCCAGCAGGCTACACGAACTGGGGGTTTCTACACTGGCACTGGCTATTTCAGGGATGCAAGTCTCTTTGTAGCCTGCGGCTGAAATCAGAGCCCTTTGATGACTGAGTGACTGAGACGGCCGTAAGGTACTATCTTCAATGTAAGTTTGGCTAGTCGTTTGGTCATCTGGGCTACAGCCTTCGCCTATGTCTTCAGGTGTGCCTAAAGTAGCCGAGCCCAGAGGTCCTTTGGAGTTATCCATGGATCTAGACCTTTCTTTAGCCTTACTGGACCGCTCGTTCCTTGATCGTCTATCCTGCGTATGGCTGTGGCTCCGGTGGACCTTGGAGTGGGAGCTTCCCCTGGAAGGTTCAGGAAAAGGCATTTCAGTTCTTCTTTTGGCCAGCTCCCCAGACACGTCCCACTCTGGTGTCATGGGAAAGTGAGATTCAATCATGTTAGGATTGCTGTGCATTATAAAATTATCTCCCTTGTGTTCTATTATAAAACAGCCTTCCCGTGGGGATCGAGTCAAGGGATCGTAGAAGTCATACTCCCTTTCGACAGGGATATCCAAATGAGAGCCATCTGATGGATCTCCTTTGGACACCCGAGTCTTGCTGTGTGACCTTGACTTCCCATGAGACTTTCTGTGATTCCTACTTTTTTTACTTCGTCCACTGTGGTGAGCTGAAGATCCTGCTTTGCTTCGTTGAGCCTTTTCTTCTTCAAGTTTCTTCATTAGTGCAGTGTGCCTCATGACATTTTCCACAGTCAAGTCTGGGTTAATGCGCCTGATAATCTCCATTTCTACTTCTCTAGGTATAGTGGTAGGGGTGTCCTCGTCCCTTAGCGGCCACTCCTCTGGAGGAAACTGGGCAGAGAAATTTGCCAACTGTTTTGTCTTGTCCTTCTTAAAACTTAATCGGAATAATTTGAGTCCAAATTTCTTAGACTGCTTTTCTACATCCTTGGGCTTTGTGAGTGTCTCTGCTTTATAAGAAAAATTGACAGTACTTTTACTTTTCTCAGTAGGTGGGACCTGACATAACGAAGGAGGACAGTATGAGTCTTTACAGTCTTTTGCTGATTTCCTCTGTAGGGTAGATGCATGCATGCTGTGCATGTCCTCTCTGCAACAATGGCAGGAGTCGCAGTGGTTTTTGGGTAGTGTTCGATCCCTGACGCATCCCGAGGTGGAGGGAGTTATAGTTCCTTGTTGCGGAGAGGTACATTGAGACCTGTCAGGTATCCTCTCGTCCAAATGGTACCATTTACTGTTAGTTCTTATGAGAGATGGTGTTATAAAGTAAGTCTGCGGGGTTACAATGAAATAACCATCCGGAGTTGGGTATATTTTCCTCTCCCGTACAAGCATATTCAAGGTATGTCGAAGGATTTCTGGACTGGGTGTTGGAACTCCTAGAAATGACAGCAAACAACAATCAGGGAGTGCGTAAACCCTGGAGGACCTCTCTGGCTCCCCCCCTCCCCTGCAAAAACCTGTTTTTCTGATGTGTAGGCTGGAATATGCTAAACAAACAACTCCAGTGAAGTACTTTGCTAGGCATTCTCTTGTCTGTTTGTTTTTCCACTTATCTCCTACACTTTAGATGTATGAATTATTAAGTAGAAAGGAGGCCATTAATGGAATGTTTGGGAAAAAAAAAAAGGGAGAACAACTAGTCACTTCCATTGCACAGGTGACCCTAAGCTACAAGATGAAATCACTGGAAAGCAAAGGGTATCGGGGGAACACTTTTTTTCTTCTTCCAACCAAACACCTATATCCCAGTTCACCAGAAGTATTTAGAACAATGTACAGTCATGTATAAAACAGTGGTTATTTGCTTACTTGGATAACTAAGTTGTTTCTCTATGGAAGAATACTACAAAGGAAAAAAAAAAAAAGCATCCCCCAAATTTAAAACGTCTCAACTACAACAGCGGCTCCAAAAGGTACGCCTTGACTGATACAGTTCAACTTGCCCACACAAACTTTTCTACTGTGTTGCAACTTACAGATCTAGCTCCTAACACGCTGCTTCTGAGAGTTCACTGCCTTTCATGTGAGACGTGAGGGGTGCTTACCTAAGTGAAAATATCACATACCACGAGAGGGACAGGCTGTCAACCTTGCACCAGTGTCACACTAGACACATGGTAGACCTGGCGCTGTGAACCTGCTCCTTGGCACTGCCAGTACTCCTGCTGGGTTCAGTGGTGCAGGAGCAAGTCTTTAATACTTTATTAGATAAAATACCAAGTTAGCATGCTGTGCACAGGAATAAGCTCCATCTAGAGCTAAGGGAACAAGAGGTTTAGTTCACAAGCTAGTTTTAAAAAATCTGTTTGTGTTGAATTAAAAATAAAAATCTTGGAATTTTTTCAGTGGAAAAAGTTATCTTCAAGCAATACATCTGCTGAACTAAAAACTGCTTAAGTTTATTTCTGGGTACTAACCCGGTTTACGTTTTTAGAATTGAAGAAATTGTTTTAACCAGTTAGTATTATTTACTCTAGGTTTTAGCTTTCTTTTCATCAAAACTAATTTAGAAAACAAGTAGCAGAAACAGAGAGTAAGTTAAGCTGCAAGGCACCTCCTGAAGCCATGTGGTCAGCCCACCTACTCGAGACCAGGCCAACTTAGGTCACGTTGTTCAAGGCCTCGTCAAGTCAAATTCTGCATACCTGAAAGGACTGGAATTCCATGAAATCATGCATGCATTTCACCACAGTATCTGCTTTTCACAAAAACACTTCATGGAAAAATCCCAACCAGCTGTACCTGTCACAGACACAGTTACCTTCTGCGGCACACAATGCATGGTCACCAGCTCTTCACCTGCGTGTCAAAGGCTGGAGTCTGCAAGCTCACTGAGCTCCTTGTGTGAGCAAACACGAGGATGACAGCAAGGGCTCTGGCACTGCCTCCAACATCCCACCGAACGGGCAGCGTGCTGTTGATGGCACCCATAATGGGCTCCAAACTTCAGTTCCCAGTACCACAGCATAAATGAAAGGCAAGGCAATGAAAAGTTCACTATCTCAGAGCATGCTCCACGTGACAACGAAACCAAGAATATCCAGCTTCTTTACTGGCTAATCTGGGATGCTGAAATTAGATCAAATAAATAAACAGGCCTGGAAGAAGGCTCTGCATTTTACCAATACTTTTCAAAATGCAAATGGATGCCACAAAGCTCACATACACTATCGTTGAAATATGCTACCAAATAAAGAAGCTCACACAATATTTTTTCCAAAGGAAGTGGGATGGGAAAGCTTTTGTACTTTGTATTTCAGAATGTCTCTGTTGAACAGCTTGGCTTTTTAAATGAACTGGAGAACTCACTCAAAAACAGTTTCTTGCTGCAAGGGTAACTCAGCACAGGCATGTTCTTGAGGACTAGATGACAGCCTGTAGTAAAACACTGGGTGACTCAAACAAGTCCAGCCTTTGTGAACAAAGCAAGTCTCACAGTGCTGAACAAACTACAGGTGACCAGTAGCACAGCTTACAGCAGCTCTAACGTCCTGTAAGCCTCAGAAGCCTTGCTGCCGTGCACCCTCACACTTGATTTCATGATACCAAACACGGTGACAAGATCTCCCATTCACCACGTCAAGCACATTGGAAAGTAAAGCACAGTAAGTAAAATAAAGGTTCAATTTCTTGGCTGCTTCTGCCAAAGAAACAGATGCAAACTACCTGGGAAATAAGGAGTGGTGGAAAGTGAAGAGAATTAACAAGGAACAGACATACACGGTTTTCCATGAAGAAAAGCATAGGCCCCATGCCCTTTATTTTAACATGCCCTTGTACATCTGCGGAGCCATGCTGAAGGAAATCTGGAGGAGCTCTGCCTGAGTTGAGCCCTGACTAGAATTTAAGGGAAGAGGTAAGTGTAACTTCACTTCCTTTACTTACAACTACAACAACACACTAAGTAAGAAGAAACAAGTAGAAAGATGCTAGTCCCTCTTATGCATGTTACTGTTGCACTGCTTTGATCTGCCAAAATCTGAAAATCCCCTTTTTGCCCAAACTTGAGGAGTGGTGCAGGCGCCTACTCTCTCACATGGGAGAAGGGACTGCCTGCCTAGAATCCAAGGCAGCCCCTGCTTGCAAGTCTTATGCTTTTACTCCAGTGTAGATATTGTCCCTAAATTGCCCATTTCTAAATGTAGCCGATACCCTTCTATATCCAGGGATAGAGCTCAGGCTGAGAAAAACAAAAAAGATACCACCTAATTCTGCCTGCGAGTTCTAGGCACCACCCTCATGCCATGAAGGCAAAACAGCCTGTGTAGAACAGGAAACAGACTTTTTTTGGCTACAAAAAGAAATCATGTCTTCTCCACTTAACTTTCTTTTATGGAAAACTTCTCCCCTCCATTCTTCCACTTAATGAAGGAGAAAGAAAAAAAGCAACACAGCACTCAAGTTTATTTACAATAAACCACCTATAGCCTTACCCACTAATACTACAGCAAAAGGACTTTCCTTCATAATATTCATCTCCTTTTTCTTAACATGCATTCTTAACTTCTGAAACACACCTTTACCAAAAAGGCACACACTGAAAGCAATGTGGAGAACACCGGTGCCCACCTTTCATTTGAATGATTACATGCTCTTGTTTCTATATTTCAGTAGTTGTAGCTGCATGCACACTCTTGTACTTAGAATTCAACCTTCCTGCAGATTCAATGACAGTAGACAAACAGCACAGGCACCTTAGTAAGCATTCTTATGTCTGGCTTCAAATGTTATTTGAATTTAGGGACATGGCCGTACTGCTCATATCCAGTAGCATCTGGATGCTACAACTAAAATCTTACAATGGAAACAGCAGTGTTAGGAGTAACATGGACATTCGAGAGAAAGCGGTTAAAACAGAGAAGGTATATATATGGGTCAGTACACAGAGTTCATGGGCAGTCCATAGAGCTCAAAGAGGGTGCCTTATCCAGAGGAAATAGAAGAGGTAAGGACAGTACATACTTTGAGAGAGTATGTGAGAGTGAAAAATGGAAGGAATACACAAATGAAAGGGATAATCAGAAACATGCCTCTTTTCCTCACTTCATGTGGTAATTCTGGAGACAGAGCACTTGGATTGCTGGATGAGCAAACATGCCAGGCATAGCAACAGATGGGAAATGCTGAAATTCAGAGAGTCAGGGGAAAAAAGGCACATCCCTCCCTAGGCCTGAGTCCTACATCTCTCCGAACTGAAGACATCAATCAATATGCCACGCTTCCTCTGGCCTGTGAGGCAGTGGCACCTGGTAAGCAGGCTGCCCTCAGCATAACCACACGAACACGAAGACTAATTTCAGTTCCTGCAACAACCAGTGGTCAGCACCAGAGTGTGTACACCTTCAGTCCTGTGCTGAGGCCCGTATGTCTGCTCGGATAGCAGCACCCCTTCTGCCTTAGGCTTTGCATCACAAGCGGTGGATGATTCCAAACTCAAGCTTATACGCCCCTACATCCTGTGCTGAAAATGCACCACAGGATCCAATACTGCTCCCATTGCCATGCAACTGTTGTGCAGCGGTCAGTCACTCCTCCTTTCTCTTCACATACAACTTGACCAATCCATTGCATTCTTCAGGAGCCTACACATAAATATCTCAATACATACCCACCTTTGTCTAGTCCTTTGCCCTTATTTTACTTAAAAACGTTTTTAAAATATGTTGATTGTTTTTTTTTTTTTAAAAAAAGGAGGAAGACATTCTCCTGTGAGTTTACAGAAAAGGGAGGGGAAAGAGACTGATAGGGATCTTCTAATGTTTTATACTAGCTTACACAAAAATGTCTTGCAAATACATGGTAGGAAGAATCAGGCATATTTTTCACCCAACAAACCATAATGACTACAACGTGTTGGGTAAACGGGTCTCTGAACACTGGGTGCACTGTAGTTACATTAATCCACTAAGTCCTGGGAGCGGAGAATGGGCAGACTGACATCAAGGAGGAAATAATTAGCGTGGCTGGGCAGTCAGTGACGCTGTAAGTGAACTGTGCCAGCCTTCTCTCTGGAGTCGGAGCCTGCCACTTCTATCCCCTGCATGCAGACTTCCCCGTGGCTCACTGCCCCAGCGGTGACGGTGGCAGGTACAGCTCTCTGGAGCCCAGTGCTGACAGCTAACGCTGGCTACAGGCTTTGTCCAGGTCTCTTTCAGGTACTTGTGAAAGCAGGCACAGACCCAAACTTGAATTAGGCTGTCCTGTAGCGCGGACAGAAGCAATGACATCACTCTGGTTCCCATTTTTGCTATTTTGAATACGTCTTCATACTTAGTACGTCTGTGAGTACTTCAAATACGGCATAGCCTCAGCAGATGTACACTCGATCGGTGCCTACTGCTCATAACCAGAGCCAAATGGCACAAAGATCAAGAAGTGTATTTATACTGGGAAGTGTAAAATTTATCCTACCTAACAATTCCTTTTTCCCACTGCTTTCATTTTCCCTCTGGAGCAGTTAAACATTTTACCCCAGGGCTCCATCTCTGTTGCTGGGTTTTGTTTTTGAACTTGAAGGAGTGGGGCAGTGGCTGGCAATCAAGCTCAGTGCAGTTAATAGAAACATAAGATCCTAAGGCCCAAATTTACTCCACTGGATTTAGGGTGTGCAGTGGAATTACACAAACTTAGAAGTCCAAGCTTCCCATACTAACATCAGGAAGAGAGATTCTCCCATCTCACAATTCATATTCATACAGTAAAAAAACAAACAAACAAACAAAAAAACCACACACCACACCCCCACACAAGAAGCCTCCTTGTTTAGTGCCATGGTTGGTGGGGTTTCCATGTTAGATTGTGGCAGCTCGAATCAAAAATAAAATAAACGCTCCTCTGTGCGAGCTTTTACTAAAAGTTCTGCAGCCTTTAAAGAGGTTAAAAAAAACAGCACAGGAAAGTTCTGTGGATGAAGACCCTAAGATAGCAGTGGGTCATTTAACTGTTCTGCATATGGCACTTTCAATGCCATTCATCAGGTGAAAAAATAAATACACTGATGAGAAAGCATAAAACGGGAACACGCTGGGACTGGCCCTGCTCCAACTAGAGCCACTGGCAGGCCTGAAGGCTCTCAGTGAATGAAAAGAGGATCTATTTTTTGTCAGTGTGCATTTACCGTTTGATAGCTCTACACCTTTTCACATTTTGTGAGCCAGGGAAGCAATGGGCCAAAGCAGCTTCCCGTTCCTGTTATCAGCTCAATTATCCCAAGGTGGGAAGTCCAAGTAGGAAGATCTGCACATTTGCGACTGGCCACTGCAAATGGGAAACCAGCAAGGTACAGTAACTTGATGAGGCAACTAGGACAGCAAGGCTTTCATGCCTGCACAGTCTCTCCGCAGTTACCACCGCCAGGACTGGGTTTGCAGGGGATTGTTTTTAAGTCAAGCCTCTTCCTCAGTTAGATCTGCAACTCCCCCACACCACCTCAGTTGTCTGATTCTTCACTCACGTGGCTAGATACAACTCATGATCGACACTCCAAGCATAACAAAGCATTTAAAATAATCAACAAGACTTAGCAGCCCTATTGTGTTGGAAATACCAATGAGAGAGAGAGGGCAAGCGACTTGTCAAAGATCGTGGCAACTCTGCGGTACAAGCAGATGAAGAAATCAGATTTCCCGGTTTCCTCGAGATTTTTTTCTTCATAGTAACCTGCCCACATCGTTTCTATATATAACCTGCCCCTGCTTTCAGAAGTCTCCTTATGGTCTCCCTTCCCGTATTAAACAGGAGCAAGAGGGAAAAAAAAAAACACAACAGTAGTTTAGAGACTAGAGTTTATCATTTAAAATACTGTATGACAGCAGTGGTGTTATTTAAGATTATGTAGCATTTTAATAATTCAAGAGCAGAAACCGTCTGGACCCTGAATCATCAGACATGTACATTTTTTGCATCTCAAGAGAGTCTACTATGCCATCCACTGAGCTTCCAGACAGAAGATTATGTCTTGTTTGCTGCTCACAAAGAACACTGACCTAGAGTGAACTCAGTTAATGTAAGACACTTATTTTAAGCGCGACATATACATTTCACATATTTAAAGAGTGAACAGATAGGAAGGTGGACGCCAGAGGGATTTGCCAGCTTTCAGAAAAATATGTTTGCTTCGAAAGTGACTTAGTCCAATGCACAGACAAACTTTCCCCACTGAAATTCTGAACACCTTAAAATGATTTTAATAACTATGTGGACAAAACTGAAAAGAAAAGAAAAAGCCTTCCTAAAGGCAGCATAGTCTAAAACTTGATGCTTTCTTCAGCCATGGTCATACCCCTAAGAGGGTCTGGCTGCCAAACACAGGACCAGAGGTTACATTCTTAGCTCCTTATACTGGATTTCAAAGATTTACATTTCGTGCACAGGATTAAAACCGTGGTCAATAAATTATAAAGTGGGGCTGTACAAACATCTCATTGTTTAATTCTAAGTTAGAATAATGGGAGCACGTACAGCAGGAACTCTCGCTTTTTAAAAAACATAGCAAATAACAAACGCCACAAATAAGATGTGCATTATCATTACAAACATTGTCAATAAAATAAATTCATGAAAAATACATCTGAAGTAGTATTTAAGTGGTGTTAAATCTGCTAAAATGATTTTCTCCTGAGCTGATGCTAAGGCTTAACAAGGGATAAAAGAAATACTCTGATTGGCTCATGAAATACTAGTTAAGGATGTGGAGTGGTTGCTATGTGATGTTATAAATAATTAGCATACCTTATTTCACATAGAGCCATGGCCCAGATTTATGCCTGCACAATGGCTCAGCAAACTAGAGGGCTAGACTGCTAGTGTAAGACCCGCACTGAGGAAAGAGGTTTGTTATTCTTAGGCAGTTTGAGAATGGCATCTGGGGTCTTAGGAAATTTATACATGCCATGAAATGCAGCGAAGCATCTGTTCATTAAAACACAAACGGCACAGGCAGACAAGTGCTGCTACAGGGTGAGATACAGAGAGGTTATTTGACAATGACAGATACTTCTACACTGATAATGCTCTCCCCTCTCTCAGCGCATCAGAGCCTAATTAGGCAAAATAAACTATCAGAATATGGGAGGACATCAGGTAATTGAAAATAGCCACAGTGATCACAAGGACTCATGGCTGATTTTTGGGACAGTTTGGGCAGACAAGTGGAAATATCATTCAGCACAAGAAAGAGGTTCTGTTTATTGGAAAAAGGTGTGAGATGTATGGATAATCCTCATACACTGACAGAACATGCATGCTCTGTTACACATGCTATGGGTGAGAGAGAAAGGCATTCCTCTACAGAGGGGAAAAAATTGGACAACAAAGGATGGATTGTTTAAATATAATTTTATTTATGTTTTGGGTAGGAAAAAAAACCAAGGTTCTCCTTTTTTAATCCCAGACTTGAGAAATGCACATGCTCATGGCTAGTGGAAAAAAAGAGGCAGCAAGAGACCATGTGCTAACTTGCCTCAGGCTTCTTGTGAGCAGAGCCTACAAAATAATCCAGCCTGTGGAATTATTTTTGATGTATGGTTCTGTCCTGCAAGAACAGCTAGACCTGATAGGCACCTGATAACCATGCTCCCAGGAAACCCAGGGGATGCCACCAATAAATCATCATTTCCACCATGCAATCATGTTTGTAATAAATGTATTGACAGAATCATTGGAAAAACACTTGCAGCCTATGGAACCTTTCTCATACATAGCTATATAGAAAATGTGACTGGGAAAAAATCATCAAAATAAATTAAACTAGGATTAAAATTGTGAACTTTACCTTCTTTGCATGCTACCCGTTATAACTTTTACCACTATTTTCAAAACCTACAAAGCATACTGAAATAAACCCTCACAAGCAAAACCACAAACTGGGTCAGAAAGTCAGTATTTACAAAATATATTTGCAGTAAGTTTTTTCCAAAGTGTGAATATCAAACATCAGACAGAATTGTTTACTTCAAACATGGCTCTAGATCCAGAACTACATTTTAGAATCTCAGAACCTAGTGCCTGTCATAGTAAAAGCCTACATAACATTCAAGTCTTTTAGTAACTCTTGCTCTGTAACTTAAAGCAGAAAAATTCAAGACGACAAATCATGGTTGCCCAGATGAAGCAGATCACACAGTATCACAGATTTCTAGGTTGGAAGAGACCTCAAGATCATCGAGTCCAACCTCCGACCTAACACTAAGTACTCCACTAAACCATATCGCTAAGCTCTACATCTAAACGTCTCTTAAAGACCTCCAGGGATGGTGACTCCACCACCTCCCTGGGCAGCCCGTTCCAATGCTTAATAACCCTTTCGGTAAAGAAGTACTTCCTAACATCCAACCTAAAACTCCGCTGTTGCAACTTTCGCCCATTCCCCCTCCTCCTGTCACCAGGCACGTGGGAGAACAGACTAACCCCCACCTCTAGATGTATCAGTAATTTTCTTACTGAAGAATTTTTAATGAACTGCTTTTACAGCTGTAAAAGAAGTACAATAAAGAGGTTTCTTAGCTAGTTTAGAGAATTGTAAACTGAGGCACAGAATGGTCAAACATCTTATCCAGGATCATACAAAGCCCAAGTGAAAATATTGGGCTCTCTTTAGCAGTAAAACCTCTGCCCAGGCCTTTACAGCACGCTTTTAGATGTCTCTTCAAGATGCATTTTGATTGATTCACCAACTTCTGAAACAGGCTGCCAATAGGGAAGTGGCATATTCACAAGTACATTCTTAATACAGTTTACTTTTGTTGATGTTACAGTATCTTTAATTCAAGACATTTTAATTTTACTGTTAGATAAATATTAGCAATTGCTGGCAAGAAAATCTCCTGAAGAGGACACAGCAAGCAAATCTACGGTTCCCAAACCTTTCTGTCATGGAGAGAGTTGTCAAGTAAAAAATACATTTAAAGATTTTCAAGCAAGTGCAGTGCAGAAGCAAAAGCCAGAACTGCATCCAAGATGACTCTGAAAGGCCCTGGACACCAGGCTGGCAGCCTACTTTCAGTTTAATTTTAACAATCCCCTGCTGATAGATCATCAACTGCTTGTATCAAGCCCCCCCCCCTCACCCCCAGTTTAAGAGTCTGTCACAGGTGCAGGAAAACGTGTGGGAAATCTGCTATTTAAGAGAATGCTCTACACAGAGACCTCTGTGAGGTCAGCCTGATGTTAGTGAATGATGACACTTCAAACAGGTTAATAAAGTCAACAGAGCTCTTATGAGTTAGCTTAAAACCAGCTTGAAAGCCACAAGGCAGAGTAAGTCTGCTCTGGCTCCAGCATATGCTTTGTTCTCTGTAAGTACTAAAAAGTACTAAACTCTCCTGAGTATGATAATAAAGAAAGTATTTTGTGAGAAAAGAAACAAACAAGGTTATTCTGATATCAGTTCAAAAAAAAAAAAAAAGGAAAGAAACAATCCAATCAAGTTTGTTGTTTAGTACCTCAAGACTGTTTTAACAGTTACAAAAAGTCAGGAATTGACCCTGCAAAATGCATCTCATGTGAACAGCCCTGTCAAAGAGAACTTCATATTCTGGATGTATAAAAATAAAGAATAGAAAAGGTTTTAAGATTAGAACACAAATGCCTCCTTTTACTTTTGGGTAGCATCATCTCCTGGATGGGATGGAAATATTAAGATAAACAGACTACTACATGATGAAAACTCCATCTTCTTATAAGCAAGCTAAAAATACAAGCATCTTTCGGGTAGTGAATCCTTTAATTGCCCTTTTACAGACATGAGCTCATCTGACCAATGATTTATTAATGTACAGTTACCTGGGAAGCAGGTTGTTAGGTGCTCCATTAGTGCTTCTTGTGTGACTTGTTTTCGGGCAGAGTTCATTGCTGAGATGGCCAGGCAAAGGATTTCCCCAAGTGGAATAAACTGTGACTGACTGATGGGAGACATGCTGATTGGTGATACATCACCTGCAAAAAGACAACAGATGTGCAGTGAAGCATTTTGTTTGAAAGTGCTGCTCACAGAACGGCGATGAAGAGAGACGACTGGAGATGATGCCATACAGCTCTGCAGGCTTTGTGCTGTGCAGAACAAGAACCATCCAGCTCATTTCAACCAGCAAGCTAATTTCAAAACTCAGACACAGTGAACTTCTGAAAATGGGATATATACAATGCACACATGGCTTCCCAAAGGGTGCAATAGAGAGATTCAGAAAAATGCCGACAAATTGGCATTTATGGTTGGAAAACCTCTTGTTTGAACATGCCACCAGGTAACTGTATAAACAAAATAGTTTTATGCATTTTTCTGGACATAAAGCCTTTACTCCCCTTTCAAAGGCTAGTGGTATAGACCACCTACCATTTCCACTTGATAGAATATTTTTTCTTAATAGTAGTAATAAAGATTACAAAAATATGTTGATATGTTAATGAATAACATTTTCGCTCAGCTGATAAAGTGGAACACGCTCTTTAAGGGCACAGAAGCATAAAACACCTAAAGATTGATATTTTGAATAAATCTGTCCTGGTTCTATGAATCCAATGCCTTTGCATGGATGATGTATTTTTAGAAGAGGAGTTTTAATGGTTCCAGCATGGTCTGAAAATAAACTTTGTTGTAACTTCACCCAAATAATTTTTTATCATGTCATCTTTAAAAATAATTCACTAACATGTACTTAAAAGATCACTGAAAGACCTTCAAAATGAAAGTTACCGGAGAAATGATAATTTGATACTACTAGCATGACTGCACAAATACACTTATGCATGTGCACTTTTACATATTTGATATAAATATAGAATTGATTTTACATGCTGCTCTATACCTCCTCTTGAAATGATAACAGCCCCCTGATGATCTCAAACACAGAGGAGAAGGCAACTAGGAGATTTCCTTGTTGGTGGAAAATAAACAATAAGAGTAACAGACAGAACAAGGGGTGCCAGACTACAAATCTTTTTCCAGCCACAGGTCATTTAATAGCCAGAGATTACATTTTACCTAAATTGCTTTGAAATCTCAGGAAAATCACCCTATTTCTGCTGCCTCAGAGCATTGCTTTGTGATCAAAATCAGGAATCAAATCACTGGATATTAATTCAAATTCAAACTTTTCTCCCCGATATTTGCCCTATTAATCCTATATTCCTATTATGTCTACTAAACAGGAACAGCAGTCTCTAAAACTGATTACCAAAATGCATTTAGTCTTGTGTTACGCTCAACACTTCGAAAAAAAAAAAAGAATTGGTGGGAGTAACAAATTGCATAACTGTTTCAGTGAGACATATGAGCAATATTTTTCAATATACCAGCTGTACAATCTGTTGTACAACAGTGATACACATTACCCAAGACACAATGCTGATTTAAAATACACATTGGTGCTACGCTGCCTCCTGACTGCTTCTGCTTAATCAGGCCTGACCAGATCGTTGCCTCAATCCCACCACAGCAGCTTTCCTCCAGCTTCACTGCAAGATCCTCCTCGTTCTTATATGACTGCAGAATTGCCTTAAAATATAAACTTTTCTGGACATTTCTATTTATACATTCCTGAAAAGTTCCTGCCACATGTACTTTACATACAAACACTGACAATGAAGAAGATTGCAGACGGCTTATGAAAAATGTGGTAAGACGCAATTTCACATGACTCAGGAGCAAACACCATTTGTTCCCTCGTCATTTGAGAATGGGTAAAGAACATCACAGATATTAATTACTGTTTATTAATAATTTTACCTGCCATCAGATTAAATTTTTTCATAAATGAATCTTTGCTATCAGCAAGACACACAAGTCACCACCTGCACTTTGTCTAGGGGAGCGGTTTCTTTAATGACTAAGTTTCATGTCTAGAAAGCATCGGAATGATGATGGGAATTATGCACATTTAGCTAAGCAATTTAAGAAATTACTGCCCCTCACATGGAGATTATCTGTGCCATGGGTGTCCTTGTGAGCACTACTGAGGTTCAGCTCAGCGCAATGTCAAACAGATGGGCATGTATCACCTTCTGCTGAGGTTTAACCTTATTAGCTTCACCGGGCACCGAAATGGGCTAGCACTGCTCCCTGGGTAGCTTTCAGGGCATCCAGGTGAATGGCAGTAACGTCCTGAATTGTTTTACCTGCATCATCAAAGAGCTGGCAATTCCTTAAACCGAAGCCCTGTGGGAAGAGCATCCCCATGCCTACCCCCAGCCACGCGTTCCCTGCTGCCTGCACAGGCACCAGGGCAGGAGAGCAGGAGGAAGCTCTCTTTCTTCCCCTTGCGCCCAGAACAATCCACTCACAGCTAACCAGTATTTAGGACGTAACGAATGAACCTCCATACCGCAATCAGCCCTCTGAAGTGGGAAAGGGACTCCAGGAACCTTATACACGAAGCCTAGCAAGTTTTGCTCCGCAGCCTCTCAGCTGTCCCCCGAGGGACACCAGGACAGGAACTCCCACCATTTACGCTGCTCACCCTGGGAGCACCCATCCCTCTTCCCTGACTGCAAGGAGCCTGCAGGGAACTTTTTTGGGATCACCCCCGATGACGCTTGTTAACTTAAAACTGGCTAAACATGAGTTAAGAAATAGTAAAGTTTCACTGGTTTTTACTAACTGTGGACTTTGCACAACTCCCCTTTCCGAAACAGGCCTCCAGCACGGAATTGCTTTTCTAGGTTAGCGTGCAGAAAACCTTCAGCCCATACATCTGATCACTGCCAGTGGGGTCCCTGTGGTCAACAAGAACAAGCCGAGAGTTTCCACTGAAACATGAACTATTTATACTTCACATAACTCATCAGTATCAAACATCCCCTCAGTATCGGTTCCTTGACGCTAACACAATCTCTAGCAAAGCACGCTACGATGCCAGGGTAACATACATCCTGCTTGCAAATATCTGGGAGCCTTATAAACATTTAATTAATTATAAATAATGCTACAATTATACATAAATTTGTAACTTAAACATCTTTAAATGCCATGGAAATGGTCAACAAGTATTTGTTTAAGAGGGAGCCTTCTTTTCTGTTATGTAGGGGACTGCCACCAGCCAAGGCTTACACTCTTCCATCAAGTATTTTTCAACTTTCTTTACGACAAGGCAACTCTTGTTTCACCTTCTTTGTGTCAGAATTACCTCCATAGCTTGTCATCAGTAATGGTCTGCTGGAGGTAATTAGTTACTCTTGGTTTAAAAAGGCTAGCACACATCTGTAAAACTTTCAGTAGACCTAGTGGTCGAAAGCCAAAACCCCCTTACTCAGGGAGGCTCTAATTTGCCAAGTTTTATCTTAAATATCCTGCGGCTCTGGGAAATTACAAGCACTCTGTGGTTATAGTTAAGTGAACAAACTTCTTTGATGCACAGCAACAGAAAATATCTTGTGTTTATGATTTAATATATTATATTAACATCAATTATGTGCATAAATACTGCACGTTTAGCCTCATGAACAGAAGGTTTACTACAACTTCTTTAGCAAAGATCTGTTCAAAAAAAATCAAATATGCCTCTCCTACTTTTTCTTCTTTTTTGGAAGACCACATCACTTACATGAAACATCCAGCATATGGCTCCTGTTAGCTCTGACTGATGCTTGTCTCAAGCAGCTTTCTTTTGAAATCAAATTACTATCCTTGACTTTCATATGTTTATGTTCCCAATTAAATGCAAACTGGAGCTCAGAAAGCAGTTTTCACCAGCTGACTGCATGTTTCGTTTAAATGCTATATATGTATATATGTGTAGTTTCAGCTCTGTTTCTGCAGTGTCTTTCCAAACTTCTCTTTAAAGAAAAATTTTAAAAAGCTTTTCTACACTTTTTAAGTGGTACTTAATTTTCAAAAACATCTAAGTGTATAACAAGCAATGAATGGGATCTGTCCTCCTTTATGCCTTGGGAATTTTTAGCGCTACCCTGTGGGACAAAAATAATTACTGTTACTCAGAACAAAAGATCACGCAGCAAATAAAATAAACACTTAGCTCTTACATAGCACATTTCTTCGGTGGATTTCAAAACATTCTGAAAACCTGGGTAACCATAACTATCTTTAACATACAGATGAGAAAATGACAGCCTGCAACAGAGTTGGGGATGAAAATTCACCTGTCCTGAACCCACACCAGCCAGACCCTTTCCAGTGCCAGTTTATCTACTGTCTCTGTCCTCTGAAAGTCTGGGTGCCACCATCTTGGGAGAAAATTAAGTAGACTGTATTCCACACCATGTATCAGTAATTAAACTACCAACTACATACGGATGACAGAATTTTTATAAGTGATTCTGCTGCTGGAAAGAAGTGACCTGGAAGTCAAACTCCCCGTCTCATGAAGTTTGCATGAGGACTGTTTGAAAAATCACCTCTTGACTTATAAATGGAACCAATTCGGTACAGCCATTCAGAAGGAAAATTAAGGAAATTACAATGCAAAGCCACACTTTATTAGAATTTATACACACTGTTTCCTTGATATGGGGAAGAGACCTTCTGATTACGCTCTGCATCCTGTGAAATATAGGAAGCCAAAGCCCAGCTTCTCTTCTGCATCCTGACTCTCAACACCTTTGCAACCTTTTGCCTCCTGTGGATCAAAACAAGCTTTAAACATGATTTTTAGCCTGGTTTCCACAGGAAATGAAGCTTGCACAGTCACAGTCTGAGGATGCGCATGTGCCAGAGAGGTCAGGACTCACTAGACAACAGAGACTCTGCAACAATGAGATTTGCTAGGCATGCTCCAACTGCACAGAGCTTCGGGCACAGCCACGTCCCTCTAGACAGGGCAGAACCTTGTCGAAAAACACACATCGAGTCCCTACTTTTGCTGCTTACAGAGCTATGTAATTAATCAGAAGGCATTAAACAAGTAGAGTGACTTCGTGGTACCTTGTGGTAGTTTCAACAAAAATCCCCTACATAAATTTTCTTGGCAACAACCTGTTTTGGTCAACAATCAACCACTGTGTCACTCCAGGAAGAAGTACAGAAAGCGGCTCTTCAAACAAAAGATGAGTGACAAAAACAAAACTGCTGGTAACAGACAGGAAGAGGGCTCTTCAACCTAGATTATTTTCACCTTTTTCCAAGAATACTGTAAATGAAAAGCCTCTTCTAGAAAAAGAAAAGCACATTTTCAAGTTGACTTACAGAAGGGACAGATGCCAAAGAAGTCAACTATCTGGCCTGGATTGCACTTTGTCCCCTTTTCGCCCAAACCCCAACATGACTGAATCACTCTAATCACAGGGTACTTGCATACATGTGGCAAACAAAACCTTTCATATGTGAACTCACAACAATGACATATAATTGCCATTTTAAGCTAGACAATGCTTTCATCTGATGAAACCACAGGAGAGAACAGGAAGAATATGCAGATTTCTGTATTACCCAGATTACTCTGAAACACCTTGGATCCACACTAGCATAACACAGGAAAGAACACATTTTACTAAGCAAATCTGAGATAAAGGAAATCAGAAAGCATATTGCTTGCACTGTACTCAGCCATAGCTAAATCCTCATTTTAAAACACTATTCCTGGAGTATTTTATGAGAAAAGCTGCAAGTCGTGTTTACTAGACGGTTACACATATCAGAGTACTCATTTTCAAGACGAAAATAAGTTAAAGATTCAGCCATTTATTCACGTTTAAGAGAAGCTTAAACAAAGGCTTCACAAGTGCACTAACATACATTCTCTCACCAGGAAGATCCTTCTGCAACTCCGGAACACATGCACACCAAAACATACCTCCCCTTGCAGATACGGGTTATGAACACTTCAACAATGAAACCTGGCAGTGTGACCACTCCATTTCTAACCAGCCTGAAGAAAGCACAGCAACCTTAAAAATGACAAACCACATGGTAAACACTTGCCTCTGAACAAAGTTCTTCTCTTTTGCCAGTTATTAACTTTACTTCAATCACGTAAATTTATCTTTTCAGTTGGTCAGACACAGCTAAAAGCATGATCTCCAGGTTCACCAAGTGCCAGTATGTTTGGAAAGAGGTGCTAAAACGCCCCCAGTCACCAGACTTTGTCTTACATGCATTCATCCTGTGTATTTTCTGTGATACAGATTTCCTTTTCTCGGTTCATGTCCTGTGGCCAGCTGCCTCCTGATCCAAAGTGATATCCCAGCACGTGTTATGACTGCAATCACAAAAAGTTTCTGCTGGAGCATGGAACTTTCCCAGAGAGGATTCAGTTGAGGAGATTTTTGTGGTGTTGCTTGCTTATCCTGGGACAAAAGAGGGCAGGATTGTGGTGCTGCTTTTTTTTTTTTAATATATTGTGTGCTTTAGAATGTGTTTATTCAATATTTTTCAAATGCATCTCTTAATAAATGTCCATATTCCTGGCACACAATATGTTAAAAAAGGGGGACTTACCTGAACCCCTGTGGTCTGGTTCCGTGCTCCAGTACAGTATCCAGAATAGCTGTGATGTAACAACACCGTGCATATTGGGGCTTTATATCACTGTGGAAGCTGACTACAGCACAGATCAGTGCCACAGGACCTGAAAGAAGAAAAACAAAGCATGTTTTTAGGCAGTAATATGCTGAACACCCACCTCTTAAAGCAGGAAGTAGAGGCTTCCAGAAAATAAAAGACAATGCAGTATCTATGCAGTTCTTCCGAAAGCAATGCTATTTCACACTTAATTCTCACATAAGCACAAGAAACAAATGGTTAAGAAACAACAGAGGCGGTGGAGGCAGAGAATCTAAAGGGTTCTACAAATACAACTCCCACACAGTGTTTTGAAAACATCTCTCTCCTTTTGCCCCATTTCCACGGAAAGGCTGGAATCACGCTCTGACACCACCCCCTGTTTCGAAGGCACTCACAGTCTTAGCAAAGCACCTCTCCACTGCAGCGCCTCAGGATTCTGCAGTGTCACTCCTCTTCTGCCTGGCTCTCTGCAAAGTGAAGTCATAGGAATGGATCAGCCAACCTGACTTCTCACTACCCTGCCCAGAATCCTTTGTGAACTGAAATGAGTCATCGCTCTGAAAAAATCCACCACGGCGCAACGTTCCAGGTTTCTCCCTACGTCTGCGCTGGCTTCTTTGTCTTTGAAACGAAGTGCCTCTGCCTCTGGAACTGTGCCCAGCTGCATTGTACAGGATAACAAGCCAGCCTCCTCATTAAGTGGACAAGAAAGCTATTTACATGCATTAGCAAAGACAAGTTAAAGCTTTAACCCTCTAGTCAAGGCAAGAAATTCACCCCTAACATATCTTCCTGATGTAACACACAGCCACACGACACACAAAAACACGAATGCACAGACATACGTGTACACACACACACACACAGAGACTTACAAAGAGCAGCATTTTCTTGAATTATTCGCTATTTAAGCATGACACCAATTTTTATTCTATTGATTAAAAGAAAAGACTTACTCTCCTTTGTCAGTCCCGAAGAATGCTGCAGACCTGCACGTAACAGACAGCTCTACTGTACTCGGGATCAAAGTTATGCTGCTGCAACTGTTTATCAAAAAATTAAAAGCAGTGGGCAAGTTCTTGCAAGCTCATTTTTCATCATCCTATTCACCGTTTGGGCTCACAACAAAGTGAGCCCTGAAACCACGCCAGGCAGAAAATGTCAAACTGCTCCAAGTGCTGAGAGCCAGCGGAGCTGCTTCAGCTCCTGCCGCTACTGACAAAGGAGGCAATGCTCAGAACGAGGTCACTGTGTCACGATCTCGCTCCCGACGCTAGATCTTCCTCCTCTTCGTGAGGATACGCTAAGCCAGAGCATCGGAAAAACACAGACTAAGGGGTAGCAACAGCGTACGATGAGGGACAGACGCTGTGGCTTCAGAGAAACGCTTTCAGTTGTTTTGGTGTTTTAAGAGAGAGAAATGTTTAAAACTGTCTTTACTGCAAAAGGCTATTTTTAGTCGTCATCTGTCAAAATGAGAAGTCTGATAGGCAGAAATGGAGGGGCAAACAAAAAAGGAGTGCTGCCATGGGGCTCTTCTTTAAAGGCTCCTGTATGCTAAGCATTCTGAAGCAATTTGAAGTATAGCAGGCACCTAATCCTTAAATGCCTGCAACACAGCACTTCAGGACTCACCTGTGCTGTGTTAGAACAGGCAGTTACCCCAGGTTCTCCCAGCAGTGAAAACAGCAGGTGTTTAGGACTGTTAAATACAAAGGTCATCATCCCACTTTGCTGTGAGACCTGGCCTTACAATGACCCTCGCAGTGAAAGAGGCAATCCCAGCCTAAAATAGGTCTCTACAAGTGCTCCAAGAGGACAGCAAAGAGCTGGGTTAGGCAGCTAACAGATCGCTTTTGTTCACAGGTCTATGCCAACTATTATGCAGTGAAGCCGTACCATAACCAACCTGATTTACAAGGGTAAGGTATGCAGGGTGCTCTGCTACACCTGTAGTTACACAGTAGCCAGGATCTCAACACTGAAAGCTGGGCTTTGTGTTATACACACACTCATCAACTCCTATGTTCCCTAAAAAGGCCTCATTCCAGGAAATCTTCCTTCAACTTTACAGGAGTTTTGCCTTCCCTAGGGCTGCAGGATCAGCCACAAAGCCTCTAATGAATCCAACTTGGCATCTGCAATGTTTCGGTCCCCCAGGATCATCCTGTGGAAACTTGGGTTGTTTGTCTGCTAAGCCCACACCTACTTTACAGCAATGAAACTCATTCCAAGAAGAAAAATTTCTAGGGGCTTAAAAGCGAATTACAACACACACCTACTGCAAGAAAAAACAAGAGCTCCAGACTGCTTTTCCTTTGCACCAGACAACATTCACGCACAGGGGAATAGCTGGGCTGGTGCGTGCAGCAGTATTTCCAAACACCTGCACAGATTCTTGCAGAAGCACTCACCCTTTTATTACCAAAGTTAAAATAAAGGCAGAAGGAAGAGAAATGTAAAAACAGGATCTGAACGCCCGTCCTTTCTAACAATTATTTCTAGTACTTGAATCTGACTCAGGGCAGCCTGATTGCTCTGAACCAATCTAACTGTGAGCTCTCTGAGTCAGAGAATTCCTCTAGCATGTGAAGCCTGAGAGACACTGAAGGCCTGCACACGTACCTCGTGTGCACAAGCACCTAGGCATGGCTCTATTCAGATTCACCAGCTCAGAGCAGTACCACACAGCCCTCTGATCGGTACTGTGAACAGCAACAAGTGCCTGACACCACAGGAATGGCAGAGAGCAAATGGGAATGGAAAGACCAGCAGCAGGAAAAGGTGAACGAGAATGTCTGAAGAGCTGAAGTTGATGGGCAAACCAGCACTGCCATCAGCTCACAGAATCATAGAAAGGCGCAGGTTGGAAGGGACTTAAAGCTCATCTAAGTACAACCCCCTGCCACGGGCAGGGATGCCACCCACCAGATCAGGTAGGCCCAGGCCCCATCCAGCCTGGCCTCGAATCCCCTCAGGGGAGGAAGGCCTGGCCCCAGCTCCACACGCACTTCCCAGCCAAGGCAGCCACTCCGCTCCTTCCTCCACATCTCCCTCCCAGCGCACAACAGAAGACTGTTCTGACACCAAAGCTGCCTTACTGAGGGCACCTGGCATGAATATGCCATGCATTTCTCTGGTGTAACTCCATGCGTGCCCGTGCATCTGGATATACCCGCTGAGTACAGCGGTGTAGCCCGAGATCCACCTCCCTCATTCAGTGAGAAAGCAGACCATGTTAAAACCCTTTTCTTCCTTCCCCCCACACCGTGCTGGAGTCGCACACAGCCTCCTTTGCTGAGCTCCACATCAGCTTGTGGACGTCCGTGGGCTCTCCTGAGCCAGGCCCTGATATTCATCCCTCTCCTCTGCTGCCACAGCCCCATCACTATCACTGAGGGAAACTCGGAGGAGAAAAGCAAGGTGCTAAAATGGAGGGGGACATCGATGGGAGAATAAAAACGGTTAAAAAAAAGAACACTGCCAAAAGATGCCAAGAAGGTTATCAAGAGCAATTTGAAAATTGAGACTAGCCTGTACCAGCCTCAAGGGATCCTGAATTTTAGAGGCTAAAAATCAGCCATCGGCACTCAGCAGTTGGAGTCTGCAGATGAATAGACTGGAGCTGTTCATTGCAGGTCATCCACCACTACCCTCACCTCTACATAACCAGCTTCACGAGGCAGGAGGCACCTGAACACCAGACTGTGAACACAACCCACTTCTTCTGTGGCCACAGAAGAAACCAGACTAAAGAACATCAGAAAGACACAAACTCATGCTTGTATTTCTTGAGGAAATCTCTACATCCTGAAGATTTCAAGTTGTCAGTGCTCTGCTACTAACGACTTACTGGCAGCATGCTAAGAAATTCCACTTCGCTTACCTGAACAAATCTCCTGGTTGTTTAAGAAACCACTTAAGAAAACACAAGAGGCAACTGGATCAGGATATTAAATTGAGCAATATCCCAACAAGGAATGCCCATCTGGTTTTGTGCTACTGTTGTCTGAGAGTTTAAATACTCCTTTATACCCCCTCCAGCTGCTGGCACCCCAGTATATTTGCAGAGAACATACCTCGCTCCTTCAGATCTCGTCCCGCTGGCTTTAAAAGGCACGTTCTTGTAGGGGTCTCAGATACCTGCCCATCCTGTTTCGTTAGGCTTTCTAACTTACACAACTATCCCTTAAAAAGCAACAACCAAAATTCTGCATCATATTCTAGCAATCCAGCTAACCTCTCACCTCTGTCAGGTAGAAGGAAATTCAAATTTCCATACTTTCACTGGAAATACCCTGCCTCATATATCATAAGAATGAAATCTGCTTTTTTCTCAGCTGTACTACCTTGGTAGTTTATTGTTACGCCACACCTGAATTACCAGTTGCAGGTATCTTTTTTATGACAAATTTGAAGCAAGCGTTCCTGGGTTTGACTCCCAGACCATGATCTTGCCCAGACACTTTATCAGCTCACTCTTTGGATCTCTGACTATCCAAGTCTTCTAATTTAAGCATCTCCACCATCAATTTAAGCATATCGCACATTGAAGAGTCACAAAAACTAAACTGAAAAGTAAATGATACTTTACAAGTTACCTAATGCAGGACAAAACCGTGACCCAGTGCAACACTTGCTAAGACAACTGCCCAGTGAATAGTATCTCAATGAGCCCACCAGTCTTAGCAGGAAAAACAAAACAACCCACAGAACTGGCCCCCCCCCCCCCCCCCGCCCCCCTCCCCGAAAGCCTAGTGGCTGAAACAATTGTCTTTTTAGAAAATTACAACTCACTGGAAAGTATGTGACATTTTAAATCACATGAAGAATTCACTAACAGATTTTGTAGCCAGGACTATGGCATGGGATAGATTTAAAAAAAAAAAAAAAAACTGTTTTAAAATATTTTTTGCATAGAAAACTTTACTATTGATTTAAATGATTGATGCTAAAGCTACAATGTCACTAACAACAAAAAAAAAAGCTACAATGTCACTGAAAAAAAAGCCTGCCTATTTTCTGGCAGCAAACAGTAAACGCAAGGAAAGACAGAAGCATTAAAAAAATCTGACACTAGAGGAGACTTGGCAAGAAAAGACGAGCACATGAGAAAGAAAAGGAGAAAAAAAACCACCAAAGTGATAAACATAGATGCTTTGTTTCAGGGTGGAAATATTATAAAGGAAAACATTCCTTTGCAAGCACTCCTGAAAGCACAGAACATGGCTGTTGAACACAAGCAGTCTGCCTTAGCCACACATTCTCCACTGCCATCCTCAGCGTAGCCAGAACACATTTTCAGTGTGGCTGGGGATGCTGCAGCAAACGTACGGCGAGAGAGTTAGCAGCCGAAATTCTTGCGAGGTGAAGGGCTGATTAGCAATACAAGCCAATGATACAGCGCACCTTCTCTCATTTCTATTGACTGCTGTAACCATGGAAGGATTTTCCTCCTGAAGACGATACTGCGGTGGTTACAGCTTTTCAAACAAATAGCAATGACTGGCAGATAACTTCAGGTTAAAATAAGAATCTGCAACACTGAATGCAAGTCCCATGGTACTGCAGCAGCCTTTAACAGCACGGTTTTTCCTGGCTGGAAGAGACCTGATGAAAAGGCCAGGCATGGAATCAATTAAAACAGTGCCAAAGTGGTTTTAAAAAGAAAAGGTTAGACGCTCCAAAGACTTAGCAGTTGAGAGTTTACTGGGTCATTTTTTTTCCCTGTGGTGGAAAGCAGAGGTTTTATTATGGCTGGAGTCGATTCAAGAAGATATACTTTAATGCTTAGGAAACTGAAATATCCTACACCTTTTACAAGAAGTAGCCATACTACAATATTCTGCACCTAACAATCTACTTGAGTGGGGCAGATGCAGTGGCCCCTGTTTCCCACAGTGTCTCAACACACTTCAAAATCCTGTCCTTTGGTCTCCCCTGTGATCAGCTGTGGGATGGGAGCATGGGAAATGCCATGGCACAACAGTGCAGCGACTTGCCCAGTCCTCTCGTGCTGGTCAAGTGTCTTAGAGGAAGCATTAGAAACCCACAGCATGCGTGACCGATGTTGTATGCTGCATCTTAACCGGAAATGTCCTTGCTCCAGACAGAAACAGTTCGTTCTTTGAGACCCTCAAGGCCCGGCAGATTTTCATTTTTTCTTCCACGCAATATAGCTATCAGCAAACGCAGCAATCCCAAACTACCTGCCCAAATAAATGACAGTACCTGGAACCAGGGGTTCCCATGGTTAAACAATTAACTAAATCAAATGCATTTCCTCTTGTCCATTTCACTTGGTTTTTGCTTAATTTTATTAAGTACTCACTTCATTACAGGAAGCCATAAACCAAAACCTTCAACAGGCATTCTATTACAGCAGTAACACCTTCCTGCCTCTTGCTCTTTTCTTTTTTAAGCAAAATTTCAGGAATCTGAAAATCTCACTGCCTGTGAGATACAAACCTGAACAAGGTATTCAAACTGGACAAAATTTCGTAGACGTACATCTCTTGTGTGATGATTTCTTATCTACTGCCTGATTTACACAGCCTTGCGCTTACATTTTTAATTACCACCACCCACTCATCTCCCACATTCACCACTCTGACCCCAGTGGCACGCAGACCACACTCCTAAAACAGCAGGAACCTAAGAGGTTCCAACGTGATTTTTTCCACGTTCGCTGTGTTGCCTTACATCACCGATGTCATTATTTCGCAGGACTGCTCAGCTGTTTCACTCAGCTGTTGCTGAGCCTGAAGTCCTTCTTAGCACTGTTAATGAACCTGGCCAACTGAGACCTGACGGATAGGGTTACCACTTCCTTACCCAGCCCAACTTTCACATTTCCAATGTCACTACTAAAAACCAACCATTTGGTATTGATCCTTGCTGCCCAGGATCCGTTCCTGTGATGAGCACTGGCCATTCCCCTTTTATCTCCTCTGTATTCTAAACAAGTCCTCGACAAGACTTTTGTGTTGGGCTTTCACCAAGCATTTATTAAGCACTAGAACCTGGAAGAGTCCTTGTGCTCCCCAAGTGTTGCTATGACCCAGTTTTCTGAAAGATGAAAGTGCATAAAAATAGTTGTGTCTTGTGCCCTTTTACCCGGTATAGAAGAGCCCTAAGTTAGGATACAAAGACTAGGTTCCTGAGATGACCACAGGAGCTGCTGACGGTCTCAATTTACATTAAACTAAATCAAAAGGCCAGCAAAAGAAAAGATCTGGGATTATTTCTTGAACAACAAATTCAGCAAATATCCACTGGATATGGAGAGGAAACCCCACATACAGTTCTGAGATCAAAACTGTGGGATGAATAAATCCAAGTTCTGTGTAAGTATATTTTATGCCATAAAAAGACAACATTTTCTTAATGCACAATAAACCAACAAAACTACAGTCATTCCCTATCTTGTCTTTATGTCATCATTCCTTACTCCGGACTGTAGGAAAAATGGCTTACAGTTACAGCTACGTCCTTTCAATGAGCTACAACCACAGGCAGTATTTTAACTCACGGGCCAAAGGGCGCACAAATCCCATTTAGAAGGGTAAAATGTGCAGGGGATGGTGCGTGACCCTCTCCTCACCTGGCCACCCCCAGGAGGCTGCTGCTGCTGCACGGGGCCAGCCGCTGCCTACCCGGGATGAAAGCAGCCTTACAAGTGTTTTTTGAAACCTGCGCTGTTTCTTCTGCCTGTTTGGTACCTAGAAATATTAGTGTTAAGAGCTAATGTACAGGCTGCTTCAAGAAAAACCTAGACTATAAAGACTGAAATACGATCAGCAGCAGATTGCAGGGCAAAACAAGGAACAATATAGGAAAAACATAAGAAAGGTTAAAAGGAAATGCAAGGAAAGAGATGAATTTTGTTTGACTCCTAAAGCAGGCAAGGCAGCATATGTGACGTTAACGATGAAAGAGGACTTGCTAAAAGAATCCAAATGCTTAGCAGGGCTAAACGGAAGCAGGAATAACAACCAAATGGTGAGAAATAAACTTTCCAGCTGTACGAAGGCTGGGAAAATCCAAGAGCCTACAGGATTGCTGGAGTAAGCAAAGTGGGAACGGCTGCGTGTTTTGGTGAAGAAAGAAGTGAACAAAAGGACAGTTGTTTTACGAAGGCCGATCTGCATGTGCTCTGCATCCACTGGGCGCTTGCCTTTGTTTTGTTTTCTAGGCTGACCTTCACCCTGTGCCACACAAAGGATTCAATGAAAGCCTCCCTTCCAAGTCTCAATTAAAAGCCTGAGGGAACAAATGCATCTTGCATGCAGCCCAAAGCCTGAGCCCAAGTGCCAGTGACCCAGCAGAGGGAGCAAACCTGGCAGCTCGGGAGTGAGCTCTGGCTGGGGGCACCTGCATCCCTCCATGACTTTGAATGAGCTCCCCCAGGCTTTGGAGCAGGCAGAATAACTAAAAAGAAACATTTAGCTTGTTCCCCAATGGGTTGCTCCTAAGCCTTTATAATGCAGGAGCAAAGCTAGCGGAAGGATGGGCGTTTAGGGGGACAATGAAGAAAGCAGAGAGCAAATTAGTAGTGTGCATGCTAACAAGGTACATGTGCAGTATCGCTCCAGCGAGGAGCAAGCACTTTGGGCAGTTTGAACCAGAACATACACAAGCAGTTAAGCATGTCATCACCAACACTGGCTTTAGAAGTTTACTGCTCCTTTATGAGAACCTCTTCAAAACACACATGCACATGCAGTTTCTAGAAAGAAGGAGTAATCCACAAGGACTTGAAAAAGCGTGGCTTCCCAAAGCGCATCTTGTGTGCCATGTGTGGTCCGCAGAGCCTCTGCAGGAGGAGGGGTTTTTTGTCTTTAATTTGTGGTGTTTTATTTTAATTGTGGTACTACATTTAATTGAGATGTCACACTGCATATCTGTTATGCAGCATCTGGTCTGGTACATTCCCTGAACACAATCTGGGGAACCTCTGTGTTATGGGCATAAAATGGAAACTGACCTCAAAGCTTTGGTCCAAGAATGATTTACTGCCAGAACTACCACCATGTAATCATACCTATGTAAATCCATATTTATTCTGGAATAAGGGTGCTTTTTTAACCTGATTTAGCTTATACTACTTCCAAATATTACATCAACTATGGCAGTTATACGCATATAATCCTGCTAAATTCCTCTGCAGGAACTAACTTTCATACCACACATAAAAAAGTAAAAACGAAAAACTGAATAATCAATAGTAAAAATAGAATACTAATTTTAATAGAGGCAAGAATGTGCCTTCCTGCTGTTCAATCATATTCTCCCCAGCATATCCAAAAGGAAAATGTTAAAGCAAAGGGATTACTCTTTCTTTTAATAATATTTCTTCCTGAGTTCTGATAACTTCACTTTTGAAAATAGAAAACCACTGACATTTAAAGCTGCAAGTTCTATTTCTCTAAAAACTTCCTGTTATGGTGAAAGGCAGAGATCTTAAAAGCGCCAAGTTTGGTTCCTATTGCCATATGTTGTTTCTAATAGTCACAGCTTGAGTTTCAAAACTGATGTAGATTTGCACTTCCCTTTATCTCCATTGAGTGCTGCTGTACTCTAAGTACTTCTGAAAATAAGGACGGTTACTGAGGAGCCTAATTTTAGGCACTCATTTCTGGAATCTGGCATAAAAGCTCAGACTTGAAATGTGAATAGAAACCATGCATGCAAGTTGCTTCGTAATATCTGAAAGTCTCAGGCATAATGCCTAAAATTATGCGTCTCCTTCATACCTCAATTTATAATTAAGAGCCTAACAGTCTACTTTATGGCATAAAGGTTTAATTTGTGTTTTTTGCCTTGTACCTGAGAAGCTTCTTTAAGTGGAAGTTTTAAGGCAATTAGTATTTCCAAGAAAAGTTTTGGTTTTGACAAAATGCTATTCTTCAGACGAAGAAGAGAGGGATACAAAACAAGCAGTTCTTGGTTTTAGACAAAATAATTCTGCCATTCAGTGTCATTTCCTCGTGGTATCTTTGGAGGCAGAGGATGAGAAAGCTTTGTGTAACTTCCCAGTGACATTTTCCTTCTGATAACATGACTTCTTTCAAGGACAAGAACAACCTTGCCAAACACAATCACCACACATTTTCCTCTGGCACGACATGCAGCCTCTGACTGTATCATTCATCACCTATGCGGGCAGGTATTATGCAAACCTATTCGCCAGGTATCGCTCCTTAGGAAGTGCTAGCTGAACACCAGAAGTACTTAGCATCTCCCCCAGGTCCTCCAGAGAGCAGGACATCTCTTTCCAACAGCAGTGAAGTCAGTGCTGGCCCTGTGATATCACAGCATCCTCCGCAGCAACAGCCTGTGAGGTCACAAATGAAGGATTACCACTTTGCTGCAGGATTAAGGGAAATAAGAAGCCGGTCTGTCAGGAAGATGGGTTTTACTTCAAATAACAGGAATTAGGAGAATGCTGAAAATAAATGGGCCATAAATTGTCTTTGTGTGACAGGTTGGCTTTCTTCAGTAGTACTGTAAAATACGATACTGCTTTCTTTGACAGCCTCCAAGTAACTGAGTGAACTAGAGGCTGTCTCTTGAGTTATTACACAGGAGATGAATCTTGAAACAACTTTCATATCTTTTGACTCATCAGTCATTTGGTTTTACAAGTGCAGACAGCAGCCAGACCCCTCTCCTCAAACTGCCTGCTAGCCAGTTTATTCACAAGTGTTCAACGTGTTGGCACTAAGTACCAGAAAGTGACCAAAAAAACAAACAAACAAAACAGAAAAGGAACAGGAAGTCTGGAAACACCTTGCATTAGCACATCTTATTATTAAGGCAAGGATCTGCAAAGATGAACCAGATTGGGATTCTGTGTTCCTAAGAAAGATCAAAAACAATAAAGTCTAAGCTACAGTGCTCTAAGTTCTTGTTTGAAATGCAAGAAACAATGATTACTTTGACCTTTCCCAAAGAACATACTTACAGTCACAGGAATCATTATCATAAGCATTACTGTAAAAAAATAAAATACTTGTACAAATAATTTCTTTACACTTTTAAAGTTTCTTTTTTTTTTTCTTCTTTTTTTTCTCCAACCATAATTGGTTCATTCCCCTGTAAATACCCTGTCTGAAAGTTTTGTGAAGTACAGGACTCCAGAACCTGCTTGAAACTATTCCAAAGCCTGCATTTCTCCCCTTGCCCCTCAAGGAGCAAATCAAGACCAGCATTAACACGAGCACCTGATGAACACTTCCTGGCCCCTCAGGGAACCATGGAGGCTTCCATGGAACCATTCAGAGCACAAGTTAAAAGGGAATTTGGTCTCGGCTGTTAAAAAGTTATATTCCATAACGGGAGAAAGGGAATGAAAGGAAGGATGACACCTGGTGAGAACATTTACATTATTCCCAGAAATCTTATGTCCCATGCATGCTTGTACATGAAAACATCTTTCCCACATTTTTGTAGTAACTGCCCACTTTTCCAGACGCCTGGCAACTCAGGCTGCCTAAAGTCTGCACACTAAGTACTGCGCTCATGTAAATTCATCGCACATGTGCAGCAAGTCCAACACATCAGGTGTACTATCCGTGCATAATTTATCCATCTGGAACTGTCCCAGATTCTAAGATTAAAATCTAGCAAACCTAAAACAGCCTGGTTCGTAATTTACAGCCAGGACAGTGATGCAACCTTGAAGTAGTTTTACAGCATGAGAGAGAGCATCTTGCAACTTCAGGAAAATTTTGAGTAAGGCTCTCCTTACAACTTATTCTAGCCAGAAGGTGAGACTTCCAGCACCTGAGTGTTGGCAGCAATAGTGGATTTCCACTCCAGGAATGGGAGAAAATGCTGGGACAAATTTGCAGTAGCTGACCAAGCTTTCACCTGTGGTCTCATCCTGGAGTCTGGAGAATTTTGATCTCTATATTGCATTTGGACACGCGTAAAAAAAAAAAAAAAAAAAAAAAGGAGAAGAAATAACAGGCAGACTGATGGTATGCTTCACATTGTTTTCAATATGCTTTGAAATTCTGTAACGTATTTAAAGCCTTCTCTGCCCTGCAGCGCAGCAGCGCAGCATCCCAGTGGAAGTCTTTAGATAGACCAGCTCTACCTGCTCTGCCACCGAACCCTACAGCTTTCTAGGACTGTAACAGCCGAACCCAGCTGTGCTACGGAGCCACAACCGATTTCGAACAAAGTTACCAGCTCGGTGCAACCTGGATCGCCTCTGAGGCCTCCACCGAGCCCTACCTCAGCAACGGCCCCTCCTGCCGCCGGCCCGGCGACCCCAGACCGAGGCCTGCCAGCCCAGCACCCCCATGCCCTCTGCTTACAAGGATGCTGGCGACCCTGAAATCGAGGAGGAAAAGCAAGACCCGCCTGGCTTGAAGAAATTAGCCCTGCTTTTGCACTTTGCCCAGTCCCTGCATCTTTTGAGCCAAACCAGGCACGGCGCTTTGCTTCAGCAAAGGCCACCCGCGGCCCCAGGCTTTCGGGCATGTGAGACCTGAGGCAGGTGGAGCGCAAAGAATAAAATAAAACAAAGGCTTTTGTTGGTTGGTTTCTTTAGTGTTGTGATTGTAAAGGTTCAGGGTTTGGGTTTTTCATTTTAGCATTTTATATATTTACTTTATGAAGGAATAAAGCCAATTTCTATCCACCTCTCCTTCATCATGAGAAACTTTCCCATCTGAAGCAAGGGCACGACAGGCACTTGGTACTCCAAAAAGCAGTACGGGCACAAAAACCCCACTGCACATCACCTGACAGGACATGCTCTGGAGATAGCAGGCAATGCTAGCCAAGCGCTTCCAGAAGCGAACCTGAGCAGCTGCAGGAACCAAATAATCCACCCTCTCCACTAGAATACTAAACCCTTCAAGTATTTTATGGGACTTTTTAACTCAACACTGCTTCACAATTGGTCTTCAGGTTTAAGAAAGCAAACCAAAGGACCACAACAAAAATATTCTCCTATGACTGGTATTAACGTAGGCTCCACACTTGTAGTAAAACTCAGGCTGATTTTCCACCTGTCTAAAAAGATGTTATCGTCTAAAAAGAAAACTGGAAAATAAATATTTTTTTCCACAAGAAGGGTGAGCCCACCAGCCACCTCTATCCTGAATGAATATAGGAGTTTCTGTCCCAAACGTGTTTTGTAAAAAGAGACTAGCACATGAAATCCAGAGCAAACCAAAAAGTTGCAGCAAACAGCATACTCAGTTGCTTTTGGTTCTGCTTTTAAAATGATGTTTGACAATATAGGCTTAAAAGCAAGCAGAGAATTTGTTTCTAGAGCCAAATCACAGGGTAGCAAAGGTGCCTTGCCATGGATCCAGAGCTCTGAACTTGGGCTGAAGGCTTTCTTCCAAGTGTCAATGGGCATCTTGGTTTTTAGGGCTGGTCAGTCTCACGGCCCACTGGCATCAATAACATGAACAGCCCAACCACACAAGGCTGGTGGATGTTTAGGAGAAAGCTAAAACAGTATTTATTTCGGAGTAACTCTGTGTTTGGGGCGCAGCTGACACAAGCCCTGGTAGGACACGGGAGGTCGGCAGTGTGTTGTGGTCAAGAATCAGCACAATGACCTCATCCTCCTCCGGCACTCAGACGCAAGGAGGGGAGCTGAGAAGGGACGAGCAGACAATTAGCCACTGATTCAGCCTGAATTTCAACGTTCTTTCCTTTATGAGATCACTCATCATTTGAATCACTTATGGAAGCTGCATAAACGCTTTTATCCCAGTACTTGACAGGCAACCCATTACTAGAGTTGGCTAACTTGAAAGAAGCGGAGACTTTCTGCTTGAGCAAGGAAAAAAAACTCAAGAAGGTAACACGGCAGAGTCTTGATAACATTGAAAGGCGACTGCCACCACTCTTAAGCTAGACTGAGAACTGCTGCATGGCACCAAAAGTGCTGGGATCTTCCCTGCCCCACAACTACACACAGAAAATGCACACACGATGGACAAGATCACTGGTAAAGCCCTTTAAAGTTAAATAAATAGCTGGAAGCTGAAAAAATAATTTAAAAAAAATCTAAAAATCCAATTTTGCTATGCCAAGCAGTATAAAAAACGACAGCAGGCTGTTTCCTGTGATCATGTAGCATACAGGAAACCCAAAGCCAAGGCTCAAGGTAGAATATACAAATTCTGGGTTAGTGCAAAGTTTTTAGAAAAGACTTATCCTATACTGTGTCCACACCATATTCTTGCTGACACTGCTTTCCCATAGTATTGTTTTGGCTCCTCTACTTGTCATTTGAGCCTTTAAATGTTAGCTCCTTCACTGACATGACTGAAACCCATCACTTTCTCTTCAAGTCAGGTATGAAGAAATGGTTCCTTACAAGGTGACATCAGCAGTGTCTGGCATTTTACAAGATCTGGAAGAAGACACGTCCTGCCCCAAGGAGTTCACAGCCTACTTCAGACAGAGCCAAGTCGTTTCAGATAGAATCTATGAGGCCATGCAGGCATGAGATCACTTCCTCCTTGTGATCTTCAGCTTTACATATTTATCAATTACTTCCATTTAAAAGGTTCCTTTGAAAAGGAAAAAAAAAAAAAAAAAAGGCTCTTAATGATTTTATCAGCTTTGGTATTTGGCCTTGGGACCAACCATGTATCTTTAGTTATTAAACATTCACAATTCCCTTTTTCCTCAAGTACAGGAGGAGGAACCTGGCAAACAACAAGAGAGGACAAGATGAGGAGCAATACCTTCCAGCAAAACTAGCAACTGCTCAACCAAATTGCACAATCTATAGAAGAAATGCCACAACTGTTAGCTTAGGGATAAAAAGCTTACAATCAAAACCTGTAATTTCTATTGGCACCTTCTGTTTGTATTTAAAGAAAATAATGAAAAATCTGATGCTTACATATTTCTGCAATACACAAATGCAAAACGATTCCTTAGTTTTCCCCATCTACTTTCTGTTAACTGGAAGCCTAGAGTGATCTGACTACTACCTCCACATACAGCCTTTGGCCAGCTGCTCAAGCTCTGGATTTTTTCTGGAGGCTTACTAAACATTTTTGCTCTTTTCCTTCACTGCTAAAAGGATAGATTATGGCAAAGATTAAACTAGGCTAAACACAATTTGTTCCAACTTCCCACTTCTCTCAGATGTCAGCCTGAACTGAGCTAACAGATGATGACCAAGCAAATTAGTTACAGTAAGAACCAAATTTGAGGCCCAGCACTGGCCAGTGTTAACTCCAGGAGGAGATGCTTAACCAGCACACGTCGATTCTTCCAGCCTCCAGGAAAAGCTCCAGGACAGGTCCAGCACACCTAGCGCCTGCAGACTAATCATCATTACTCCCTAAACTGCACCACGAAGCAGCTGTGATTCAAAAGCAGGGGGTGGTAAAGATATGTAAAGCTACCCAACACATCTGTGGTGCGTTCAATGCCATGACTGTAACTGAAGGAAACGTGCCTTGGGCCAGCTTTACCCTGTGGGGTAACTCCCCAGATATTCAAATATTTTTTGCTGTGTTGAGCACTGTGGTACAGAACTCGGCTGCTTATGTTACCAGAGCTGACTAGGTTAGAGCTAGCACTGGCCTGCCTGTACCAAATGAAGTCATGCTTACATACTCTAGCACTCAGCATATCCTAGGCATATGCTTGGCCCTTTTAGACTTTTTTATTAGTAGTATTTATTGGAAATCTAAGCATCTGGAAAACCCTGCTGAATGGTTTATGCAAAATGGTCTCTCCCGTGCCAGAAATCTTCCATTTGTAACTGACAGATAGGGTTAAACAGCCAATAGATAAACATACGTATCTTTATTGCCCTTGAAACACATTCGTGTCAGACACATACATTAGAAACGATATATTCTTGTCTATGCTTAAAAATTAACTAGCAAATTGGGTGCTTTTAACAGGCCTATCTAAGCTGGCAACGGAACCAGTATAAACAGAAGTAAACCCTCCCCAGCAGCTCCCAGCCTGACCCACTGCAGAAAGCAAAGCCATTGCAAACGATGTTTTTGCCAGAAACTTTATCCTGAACTTCTACGTTACCTAACTGGATCTCATACCTTGTAGAGAGGAACATACCGTACACATAGAGGAACCTACATCTGGAACCTGTAATTCCAAATGACTGACAGTCACCAGCCTCGTGGCAGGTCCACGTGACAGCTGGAATTTTCAAGGGGGGTTTAAATGGTGTTCTAAATTCCATCTGTTTTTATGACATCTGGGTTTAGGTTTATCAGCACTGTTTTTATCAAGACGGCAACTTCTACAAAAACTCCCTGGAGCGGGCAAGCATTTTTTGTTGTATCTGATAGACCATTGGCACTTGAACCAAGTAAGGACACATAGCTGGAACAAACAGGGATAAAAGTAGCAAGGACACATTCCAAGAACATGCTTAAAAATAGTGCTTTTCTGTCAGTGACAGCGTGTACCCATTTCTACCAAGGATCTGTTAAAAACCATCACTAGCAATAACGAAGTTTCCCAAGGAATATGGTATATTAGACATGAGACCAACCATTCCAGTGGAAAACACCATGCAAGAGAAATAAGGCAGAATCCTGCATTTTTCTGTCACTGCTGCAATACCTCCCCAACACGCAGATTACACACAGTCAGAAAGAATGGCTTCACATGAACAACATCCTGCTGTGTAGGTTACAATTCTACCAAAATTAAAACGTATCAGAAAACTGTACTGATGTTATGAAATATTAGTTCGAGAGAGGGAGAAACACTTTGACAAATGTCAGGACTTCCTGTTTCTGTATTCCTAAATGAAGTGCTTCTTTCTCTCCCTTCAGATTAGTTTGTTCTGAAAGGCTGCATTAGGTAACGCAATATTTAAGACATTTAAGCAGTCAAATTTGAAATAGAACAGCCTGATCCTGATGGAATTAAGTATTTCATCTGATGTAAAACTACTGTTTTGGGGATTTTCTTCCACATGGAATTTGACTACTTTTGAGCTCTGTTTCAAATCAGAAAACAATTTCCTTTGAATCTCACAAACCTCCACAGAATAGAGCTTCTGTCTACGAGTGAACCATATGTAGGACTTGAGTTTTACAACATGAGTGTCAACATGTGTCCTAACAAGAATATCCAGTATCATATATTTCCTCATGTGAAACTTGAGAATCTTCACATATTACTTTCAAAATGAAAACTTTCATTCAGTCTGAGCATGGCCCGAAGAAGCTGAAGCGTTTTTATTGCCTTCTTCTCTGTCTCAATCCCTGTTCTGTTAGTTTTTCTTGCAAATGCAATACTTGATTGGCTTGCATGTGTTTATAAATATGCATGTACATCTCAGAGTAGGAAAGCAGCAACACCATTACATCAGCCTGAACACCTGCACCATGCTGACTGAAGCAGGGCAGGCTGTCTATTGTTTCACTTTCTTATTAACATCTAACTTCCTACCCATACAAACTTTATTTCTTTGCCAGTAAGAGCAATCAAGCTGACTGGAGATGCAGGTCTTTAAGAAAGAAACGGTGAAAATATCTTAACAATTATTTTTATAATTTTTATAATGTCATTTGCCCCAAGTGCCCATTTGCGTGGAAAACGTTTAAACTGTTTCATTAAAAAATCTCCAGTCCTAAGGGAGCTTTTAGAGTTATACACAAAACATTTTCATGCAGATTGAGGGCATTAAGTGCTTTATGCATGCAATAAAAAAAAAAAAAAGAGCTCGAAGAAATGTTTCAAAAAGAAAGAAGGAATATTTTAAATCCAAGACAGAGATCACATACATCACATTTGTAGGGAACACAAACTGAAAAGAAACCAAAAGGAAACAGTTGATAAACTATAGAACAGATTACTTCCAAAGCCTCAGTCAGCAACTAATGTAAATGACTGTCGCAATAATTTTTCTTCTAATTTAAAATGTAAACCTTAGAAAAAACAAACTGATTTTGCACTGCAGAATTTTGCCAGTCTTTATGCTAAGCTATGTGTTTAGGCAGAACAGACAGCAAGGATCCAAGAGAGACAGTGCTAGCGGAGACTCTCACCACGTGTCACCCAGAAAATTTGTTGTTTCAGCAAACAGAAAACTCAGACAGGAGATGAGATGAAGACTGCTAACCATGGCAGCGGTGGGGTAATGGCACAGCCTTCCAGCAGTAGGGACAAAACCCCAGTCTGGTTTCAAAATGGATCTAGAGCCATTTGGGGAAAAAGCCTGTAACAGTCATTTGCAGCAGCAGGAGATGGAAGTCAATGGCCCCAAAAGCTTGTTTCTTCAGATTCTGGCCCCTACCAGAAGGCAGCTGTGGGAAAGGCATTAGCTGGAGAGGCATCTGAATACCTGGAAGACAGGCTACAAAGGAGCAAGCATTAAGACAAACCCCTGAGGGGAAGCAGGGTTGCTTTGGAAATGTTTATTTTTCATTTCAAATCTTGATTCTGACTTGATAAAGAGAAGCCCCGAGCAAAGGAACCGGAATGGTGATAGTCTGGAACATGATTTCATCTTCCCCAGCTCGCGAATCACCTATCAGCTCAGGAGGAAACCGTAAAGCTTAGCAGCCCGGGCTTGCTGCTGGAGGAACGCAATCCCACCGGAAGAATGCGGAGCTAGCAGGGTTTGTCTGGTCAGGCTGGGATCTGCTGCAAGGCTGTGGGTGAGTGAGGCAGGAGGCTGAGGAGCGGACAGTTTACTCCTGCGAATAAGATTTGGAGTGTCGCACCAAGCATTTCTGCAGGAGCAGACGGCCAGCCCTCAGTTAGTTCCCACTTGGATGTTCAAGGGATCAGAAAGGGTAACATTTCTGTAAGTGAACTAGAAAACGCTCCACGGCACCCATCTCTAATGAATACAAAAACACTCTGAGAAAACCAAGTTTTGGTTGCTGCACTGCAAAAACTCCACAACTGCTCTAAAAATCTGCCGTGCTTTTGCCTTACAGTTCAGCAACGCTCAAAGCCTATGAATGGCTCCTACTTTTCTGCTGCTAGTGAGTGTACAGAATAGCAATAATAAATAAGTGCTGTGAGAAGGATCCATTGATTATCTGAGAGTCTCTTGTATTGGAGCCCAGATCCTTACTAGGATTATTTACTATTAATTATCTATTACCAACATGAAACAAGAAAGTCCCATGACAGCCTCACTACCTCTCACAATGATGAGCACCTGACAGCAGCTGATTTCAATGGAAATTAATGATGGACAGTGTCTCACAAAACGAGGTAGACATACCACAGGGAATGTCCCCATGCCTCTGTTGTACTGGATGCATCATTCTCGTAACAGTCAGGGCTATTCATTAACCAGCTATTAGCTGAAAAAAATAAAATGTCCGTTAAAAAGCAGCACCACTTTTTTGAAAGTGCAGTTAAAGTAAGACACAGCAAAACTTTTAAGAATTTTGAAAGAATCTTAGCCAGAAACTTCATCCTGAACTTCTACTTTATCTAACTGGATCTCATACCTTGTAGAGAGCTGCCACAAAAATCCGGCAGATGAGCATGTGAAAAAAAAAGAAAGAAAATGATGAATTTCCAGGAATACCACAAATGAAGCCATGCAGCCTGTTCAGAAGAGAATCTCTCAGCTCAGGAATTAATTTTGTGCTGCCTTCTATTTACAAACCCAAAGGATGTCCACAAAACTTATGGGTGAAAGTCGTATTTTAAATGTGTTTATAATTATGCTTGAATGAGGAGCTGCTTGTGGAGTCATTCATGCAAACTATTTCCATTTGTTAAAGCCATTACCCTTATTCTTTGACTACTCCCCCCGTGCCCCCTTGAACAGAAAAATAACAAAACAAAGAATAATTTAAATGTTTGGATGTGACAAATGCCAGACCCCAAAACACAGATTTAAATGTGCTGGAACAATGCACTTAAAACTCTCATCACCTTACCTCTTCAAATAAACTTCCTGAGCTCATTCAAAACGCAAGCACGTTAAACTTGCAAACATGGGAAGAAATTTCTAGCCCTCGTAAAAAGATAATGAATCACAACGTTAACTTTTTGCTTTCAAGAAGAGTCTCAATTGTTGCTTCAGTGATCTTGCTTTCAGCCTCACCCTGTCCCAATCCTGGCGCGCTCCGCTCCAGAACACACACAGAGATCAGAAAGGGTTTGCTCAAGATTCAGAAAGAAGATAAAAAGTCCTGGTGATGAGAAGTGTTCGCTATCAGGCTTGAAAGGATGGGAGGGAGGCACGAGAAGGCCAGGGGAGGGCTGACGGGGGGGAGCAAAAGAGCATACATATATAGTGAGGACGGGGAAACTCTTCCAGAGAGATGGAACGGGGGAGAGCTCTAATGAGTTTAAAAGGGAAAAAAAGAGGCAAACCATCAGTTTTGAAATTCCAGCCTCAGCAGACAGTGTCTTGCAGAAGACTGCTTTAACCATTTGTTCCTGCAATGCCTGCTCTCATTTCTCCACAACTTAACCCAGGTCTGTTCAGCAGCAGGGCAGACCTCGCTCTGCAGGCTGAGCGACACCCAAAAGGACACACTAGACTTCTTCTGAATCCCAAGTATGGGGAGCAAAAACGGCGTGATTTCCCAAGATGTTCTCAAGCGATGTAAACGACCAGTAATGAAGGAATGGCCCTTCGCAGCAGAAGCCCTGAGGCTGACCCTCACCACTGAGCAGGCTCCACATCCAGAACGAATTTTCCGAGCACCCACGTGAAGGCAGACCCGGCTCACAGGCTCAGAGGAAGGCAGCCGTGGGAGCAGGGTGGCACCCGCAGCCTTCAAATGCCACTCAGCACTTCCACCATGAGACAAACTGGTGCCACCAGGAGGGATTTCTACCCAGGTGGCTGCACAAGTCAGCACGCCTTCCAGGCAGCAGTTCCCTCATTTCATCCCCATGACCTGCTATCCAAGAAGGATTCCCAAGAACTCACTTTCTCGTTAGTCTCTCTCTCTCTCTCTCTCCATTCTCAGGATGTAATTAAGGTTCAAAGTGAAGAAAGAAGGGGAACCAGCTCTGTGTTAGCGATTAGCTCAACATCCTGTTAATATCCAGTCGTAATCTCTCCCAGTCTAGGCATGTATCACCTGAGAAGTCTTCATGGAGAAGAAGCTCAAGGCATTTTATGAGACCCTGAACAGATTAATTTTCCAGTGGTTGCCTCAATGGGTTACCAATCTCTTCCATTTCTTGGTGTACATTCAGTTACACAGGCAGCAAATAACACCTCCTGTAAATGCATAACCAGCTATTACACTTTGCCTCCACGAACCCTATCCTTCTCATACCAAGGCCTGCATCCCCCGCATATGAGGACTGTGATCTCAATTAGAAATGAGAAGCCCCGTTCTCACATGAACTAGGACATCCTTCATTTTACGCAGTTAAAGCACAATACAGCTGAGAATGACCTCAAAAGCCTTATTCCGTTGTATTTTTTTTTAACTTCAGTTGTTTGGCTTGCTAACAAATCAAGCTAGTTTCACAGTCTATGGGTGTGACTGCTCAGAAAAGAAGTAGGAGCTCAGAAGTTACAGTCACAGCTTTTAACAAGATCTCAAAGTTCCCCCAAATCCCACAAAACAAGCATCACTTACGTACTAATCACCTACCACAGCGATCCATACCGAACATGTCCCACAACAGCAACCGCGCGCCACTTCCCTCACCGCACTGCTCAGTCAAGTCAAGCTGACGTGCGAGAATATGGTACCCTACATTCCCATTTTTTACCTTTTCCCAGCCTCAGCGATGACAGGCAGCAGGCCTGAAACCCAGCACCGTCTTGAGAGTCCCCCAGGCAAACACTACCAAGTCTCGCCCCGCAGACGTTGCGTAGGGCTTCACCGGCCTCTCTGGTGAGCCAGTGCTGGCTGCTCTGGTAGGCAAAGGGATATGGAAGCAGGCAGGCAATTTTGCCTTTAGCCTTCCCAATGTCTTGAGAAAACAGAGAGATTAACATTAAACCACTAGAGTGAAGTGACCTAAAGTCTAAAAAATATACTGCATGCTTGCTGCTGACAGGACTACTCACTTCAGACCGGAGGGGCCAGGTCTGTCTTACTAACACCTTACTCACCTTATACACACACTCTCAGCACACACAGGTCCCCACTGCTGGACAGTGGTTAAATGACAGAAGGTTGAAAATCATTCCTACTTCTTTTTTCTTGTTACTGTTTTTAAAACAAAAATCTATTCCCTTTATGCATCATTTCTGGAGGTTGTTTTTAACTCAGCTGTTTTGCACATAACTACACGGACAGGGAAGGTAATGGCTTTGCTGCAAAAAGGGGAACAGAAGCTCCCAGAAGTGATTTATTCCACACTCCCTCAATTCCAAAGTGAGGTCTCTTGTAAACTATAGTTAGTAATCCGACTTCTTTGCACCACTATTCTTTCACTGACAGAATTTACCGACAGTATAAAATGCGGAAGAATGCACATATTTTTCATCCCCTTTCTCTTACAGGACTCTCTGAGTACATTGTTTAGATCCTAAGTCTTCAAGGCACGTACTATCCTTTATTTTCTGTGCCCAGCACAATGGGTACCCCTTAGGCACAACTGCAATACAAATAAATAATGGTAAGAATAAATCAGTATCTTCTCTTCAGCTGCACACCACACATATGGAGTTTGGTGAAGTGTTCCTGCTTGCAGAGGTAGGATCTGAATTTCTAGTCATGGCAGGTCACTGCCAGTACAAAGGGAGAGAGCTGGGTTGGGTTGGACTGGGATACAAAGGAAGGCCAAGTCCAGGACTTACCCAGCAGAGGTCAGGCTAAACCTAAATTTTGCCACCACAAAATTGTCTTCGGTCTTTCTTTCCGCACCATTTCCCCTCCCAATCATCCAATAAGTATTTTTACAACATGATGGATACCTACATGGTACTGTGAAAAGTTTACTTAAAACAATAAAGGCTCCAGTTTGTTGGCCAAAATACTGCCCCAAAAGACTGAGACAAAACAAAAAATCTGACTCAGTATTTGAATATCTCAATACTACCCTTGGGCAAAAGTGTTAATGTATTAATTTAGTGAAATAATAATAAAATTTCATTGTATCAACAAAACATTATACTCAATCTCCAAGAACATATCAACTGCATTTTGCTCAGAGAGATGAAGCATAGTAAATGCTTGTAAAAATATATATATTTATGAGTATTCATAATGAAAATATTCACAGGGAAATCATGAAGGTTCTCAATGTTTGTCAACTATCCACAGAACCAAAGCAATAGCATCAAAAATATGATTTATCCCACAGTCCAAAGAGCAAAAGACAGACGGAAAATACTTAAAGCAAGACATAGAGACAGAATAAAGCAAGCCTGCATAGCGTGCTCATATGCATGACAAAGAATCTGTATAGGTCCCCACAGCTTTCACTTGAAAACGCAAAAACAGTACAAAAATCTAACAAAGCATGTGCAGTGTTCAGTACCATAGTATGCAAAGTGGAGATAAACTACAGAACATAATACAATATACTACATAATACATATATAATATACTAAAGAACAAAATACAGAACAAAAAAGCACAGAAAGGATAAAAAAAACAAAACCAAAAAAAACCTGCTGAATCACAAACAGAAACACGTGCATGTCTGTGTGTTTGTGATATATATGCGTGCATGTAAAAGTGCATTACCAGCTCAATAAACTTCTCTCGTACAGACAGCTTAAATGTTGGGGGTGTGAGGGCCTGAGTAGGTGAGAGAGATCAGCACAGTTAAGATGTTTGGTGCCATTCCTAATGACAGCTCATACCAGAGCATTACAGAGAAAGCTGAATGCTGTTTAAATCAGGGGGTCAGGCACATCATGCAACACTGAGCATGGCAAGCTGCAGGGCTGCCTCTCACAGGGGAAGACATCAGAGCTGTTATGCAGCCACTACCTTGGGTACACAAGGAAACAAAGTGCTTTATGTCTGACTTGGGCAAGCTGTAGCGCAGGGGGTTGGCTCATTTCTGTTTAAAATGTACACATTTAAAATCCAGTGCACTTTCCTCGTTGCAGCGCAGACATCTAGCACATTCACTTATGCTCTGCTGCCCTCTCCTTGCTGCAAAACCCAGGGAACTCCAAGGCCGGCAAAGGCAACTCTGAAACCCCTTTGGGCTCCCCACCTTGACCAGATCTGTGGTGTCTCAGTAGGATTTGATTACAACCAGCTCTCAGAAGCTGCACAGCATGTAGAGGTCTTATCCAGAAAGATGCTTTCTTTTTCCAATGGTCTGCCTACCTGGGGCTTGTGCACTGTCCTCTAAAGGCACCCCGACTTTGCCTTCCCAGTCTCTGCAGAAAGGACCATTTTCCCTCGGGCAGATGGCAGCTGCCACTCTGCTCCTCTTACTCCACATTAAGGGGAACATCCAGTCTAAACGTTCCCAAAGACTATATTTAGAGCACGACTAAATCTGTTTTGCAACCTACCTGTACTGATATTTACACTTTCAATGAAGGCTGCTTTCAAGCGTTGGCTCTGCACACAGTCGAAAAGAAAACTGCCTGCTTCCTGGGAAAATGTGTATCATAATACAGAGTTCCAAAACCAGTGATGCAGCACTATATGGATAAAATTATTCGCATCCTTATAGTACATTCACAAACTATTCAGCTCTGAATAAGGAAGAAAAACATGTAAAAGATGCTGCAGGGATGCCAGAAAGAGTTACTTTCTAAATGACACCTCCCCTGTATGCGGCTTCTTGAGCATGCAATTCCTGCAAGGAGAGAAGTATCTACATGTGAAATCCTAAAGAAATACAGTATTACATTTATTAGTCCAGCAACAGTTTGAATTGAGGATGGAATGAAATTCAAAATGAGCTGTGACACGGGTAGCAAACTTTGCTGTTTCCCTTTAAATACCTTTTCTGCCAAGCAATTACCAATTGCAGTGATTGAAAAAGCTGGGGGCAGTCTCCTGCATGATCTGAAAACCATCTACTGAAACTTGGGATGCAGTCAAAAGGGAGACACAATTCAAGACACGAAAACAAGACAGACACCACCGCTGCTCCTCCAGACACGGCCCATTCATCTGGACATCCAGCAGACAATTTTGCTTCTGTCTGGAATGCCAGCCACCCTTGTTCCATCTCCCGATAGTGATTAATCACTCTTCAGCAGAGCAATTCATCCAAACCTTGGAAACAGAAAGACACTGTGGGAATCTTACGCTTCTGAGTGCTTTCCTCTACCGGTCAAAATGAAAAGTCACAAGGAATCTGAAGATAGTATTTCTGATTGTAGAGACTTAAAAAAAAAGCATCTTCATATTAGCCACTTAGCTGCCATTGAACACTTATCACATCGTGTATATAGTTAGTGAAAGCTTCTTTGATGGAAGTGAACCGTCCTTCGAAACCAAACACGAAACACACACATTCTACAAGCAGCACTGTATTCTGTGGTGATGTGTGCCGATACTCCAGCTCAGCCTTGGCTGTGCTTTGCCAGCCGCAGAGCTGCCTTCTTATATCCTGCTTTTCCATTCTGGAATCCACTGCACTGCTGCTACCACCACTTTGTCTTCCTCCACGCTCTTTGTGACAGTTTTCCTTAAAAACTAGCCACAAAGTAAGCTTGATTTATATGGCCAAATTACCTCACTTATATGAAAGCAGCCACCAAGCTTGCCTCAGTAAATTAAATTTACAATAATAATAAAGTAATGAGAACCATTCTCTTGGGCACATCTGAAATCCGGTGCTAGCTATGATATACAGCCTGGCTCACTCTGGTACAGCTTCATCCCAGGAGGCGAACTGCACAGCATTTGAGAGCAGTTTTTTTTTTCGTCCTTCTGTTTATTCTTGCTAATGTCACTGCACAGTCAGAGTTTTTCCATCCACTGGATGCAAATCTAGACAAAAAATGAGTACGGTAATAGACAAGTGTTGTGTAATTAAGAGAACTAATATTTTTGCCATTAAAGCAAAAATGGTATAAAGCATGCCTAGATGAATTAAACAGACTTGTAGGTAGGGTCATTAATGACACAAATGGGTGGGCCTTAAATTAGGGGTACAGTCTATTTTATCATGGGCTTCGCAAGCTTTTGCCAAAGGCTCTTTTGTGTTTTGCATGTACTATGCTCCAACTATATTTACAGAACTACCTTTGGTTTAGTTCAAATAGCGTTGTTTGTGCACAAATACTCAAATCCACTTGAGAGGACTGGCTTGTATCCACCTGAGGTGGAAGTTGGAATATCATCTCCAGAGATCCCTTCCAACCTAAGTTTTCCTATGGTCTTAACGCTCCAGTACGTAGATGTTCAATCGGATGCCAAGTTGTACAAACTACTGTGCAACACTGGAGGCGGGGTCTGGAATCCAAGACCTGCATACTCCTACTGAAAATACGCATCCCTTCTCAAGCTAAACTTCTAATGCATGTCATGCAGCAGTCAACATGATCAATACCAGGTCTCGGGTTTGCAAACTCTGACATACCTGGATCCTGGGACTCGCACCATCCCCTTAGGTGTGTTAGCAACAGCAGCACAATTAAGCAAATGTACAGAATCTAGGCCTTAATGCTATCACTTGTGTCTATCTTTTGAATAGAATATTTATTAGGAAAACTTCACAGTCAAATCTGAGTCCCTGTTATCGTTCCTAACGCATCTTTAGATTTTGCTGATGACGCTATGGGTTTTGTGCAAGTTTGGGATTTTTTCATTTGTTTTGTTAGCAGGACCAGGGAAGTCCACGGCTGAGACTGGTGAAGAGACAGCGTTCCCAAGGACTGTACAATAGAGCAGTGTTTCCTAAAGTAGGTTATGTGAAGGACAAGCAGAAAGGCACAAGCGGGAGGGGTGACTGTGGAGAATATAGATGATGTCATCCTTAGGATGAGCAGATCTTCAAAAATATACAGCAAGAAATTATTTTCTGAGGGGGAGCTCTGCTTCCTAAAGCTGGGACAATCCAGATCGATCACAGTGCTCCTTTGTTTAACAGAATCCCGTTAACAAACTAGTTCTGGAAATGTGGACAACCTGGTTATAACAGGCCACATGCTTAGCCTTTGTCTTAAGCCTATGCCCAGATGACCCATTTTGCACATTTCAACCAAGAATAAAGTGACCTCATTCTCAAAAGTGCTGAGCACCAGCTGTTCCCATTGTGTTCACAAGCCCCAATATAGGTTCCTGTTTTGAAATTCTTGTCCTCAAAAGAATTTTGAGGCAACAGAGTGATTATATGTTCTTCTACTTGCCATATGCCTATTTATTTTAGTTCAGATATAAAAGTCTGAATCAGCTACTTTAAAATCCTGAAGACTCAAATTAGAACAAGTACTCTTGCCACTGGAACAGAAGTGCACATAAGTGAGCCACGTGATCCTTGAAGAATGTTTTTGCACAGAATGATGACTAGATTGAAGGTCACAGTATTTTGACCTTAATGCTTAGTTTCTTTTTTCTCTTCCTTCTTTTTAGTGAATGGGTTAAGAATGGGGGAAAGCTATCATCCCAGATCATTTAACACTTGAATTGATATCACTGGGATGAAGTTTCTTGGCTACCTACTATATAAAGCCAGGTAAACAAATTCAAGATCATTTTAATACAGTTGCTAGCTGACAACTTTTACGCAACAAACCTGTATTTGCTTCTAAATAGTTTTTAAACCGTTACTTCAATGTATCACTGTCATCTTGGAAGCCGATATATCACATTGCTTGTGCAAAAAATAAACATGATTACATTCTCTGCCCCGCCCAGCACTAAGGCTACAGATAAGTGAAAACAACCAAAACAACCTACCCACAAACAACAAAACAAGCCATGCCAACAGTTCAAACATCACAGGAACCCCAAAGTTGCAGGCAAAGCGCACAGCAAGAGGTAAGAGCTTTATTTTAATAACTCAGAACACAGCCATTCACTGTGAGGACATGATCCTGAGATATCTGAGGAAGTTTGAGGTAACACCTCAAGGTATCAATGAAGTAAATAAATAAAAATCCAGTCTCTCTTAGTGACACCACCTTCTAAACACAGCTTATTTCCTTAATGTGAGGAACGTCTATCAGTGACATTTTGAGGGTGGAAAAAAAGCCATAAAACCCGCAAAAGCACAACTTAAAAATCCCCTGATACTTCAGTACATTTGGCTTAGGGTCCCTGAAATATTTGTCCACTCTCCTTTAAAGGTTGTTCCTCTACATACCTGAACTCAGCTCCTTCCAGGCAGACCCATTCCTCTTCATACAACTGATGCTAAGCTGTTTCTCTCAAGAACCAGATGCACAATCAACGTTTCTGAAATACCACATTGGTCCTGATGTCCACTTGACCAATGCCTGAAGAGACAAGGCTGGGTGGATAGTAAAAATCACAACATGGAAGCTGTGAAAGTACTACTAGACATGGAAGAAGGTGTTAAGCAATGCACCAGCACAAGCACATTAGTACCACCAAATTGCTGGGTTCCTTGCCTCATCGGTCACAAAGGAGTACCTGCTTTTTTGGCTTCACTAGTCTCAGCAGAGAGTAAAATCAGGAATTCTGGTATCTACCTTTCTACTTATTTCCAACTGCAATATGGGAAGTGAAATGGAAGAGTGGAAGAGAGCAAGAGGGAACGGAGAAGAAAACTTAATCTCTGATTAAATCAAAATGACAAAAACAGGAATGCTGGATTTGAAATTAATAAAAAAACAACCCTCACACTTAAAAGCACGTGCACTTACAGCTAAGACCTTAAAAACACCCCTACTTGTTCCTTAAGCTGTTGTTTTGAGAACCATCAGAAAGTGCATCCCACCTTTGGCCTCCAAAGCTAGACTGCATTATTTCTGAGGTTTACTTTGCTGGGAGCCATGGAGCATTTGCTAATTTCAGATGAAGAGCTGGCTGGTCTATCCTAAGAAAAGCTATATATCCACTATTAATTTGTTCCCTAATGTCATTCCTCCATGTAAACTATAGCTGCAATCACAATAGAGACATTATGGCAAACACACGATGGTATTATCCTCTGTAATCATCAAAGTGAGGACAAGCAATGTAAGATCCTAACTTCTGTGGTTCACACATTAAAAGGAAAAATCTATGCCGTTCTAAATCATACAACAGACACCGTTTGTGAACACAAGCTTACCAAAGCAGGCTCTGCCTTTTGCTCTTCACAGAATAAAAAAAAAATACAACAAACTAAAATGGACCAAGAAAGACCCGAGCATAACTATGTTTTCTAGATCTCTAAGAACAAGCCATGCCTTGTTAGATCCTCACTGTAGCTCCGAGCTGGTTTCAGGCAGCTTTGACAGTACACAGCACAGCAGGAGCCAGGACACATCCAGCAAATTAACTCACGCTGCTTTCACAGGAGCTTGGTCAGACAGGGTTGGTGGCAGGCCATTGGCTCCTCATGCGCGGGGTCTCCCAAGTCCTGCCACCTTGCCCCTGACCACAGAACAGCAGCCCGCTGGGGCTGGGAAAGGGGTGACAAGAGGGAGCGCAGGATTTACCCTCATATGATACTTGTATGACTTTATTATTTATATCCGCATTTACATTTATATTATCATGGACCTCCAAGAATGGCTATGTTGAGATACACATCAGCTGGCAAATGTTGTGCCAATTTTCAAGAAGGGCAAGAAAGAAGACCCTAGCAATTACAGGCCTGTCAGTCTCACGTCAGGGCCTGGTAAAATCATGGAGAGGATGATCCTTGAAGTTACTGAAGCGCACCTGGGGGACAATGCAGTCATTGGTCCCAGCCAACATGGGTTCACGAGGGGTAGGTCCTGCCTAACAAATTTGATTTCCTTTTATGATAAGATCACCCACCTAGTCGATCAAGGGAAACCAGCTGATGTGATTTTTTTGGACTTCACCAAAGCTTTTGACACAGCTTCCCATAGGATCCTACTGGACAAAATGTCCAGCATACAGCAAAACAAAAATGTCATGCAGTGGGTGAGCAATTGGCTCTCAAAGGGTTGTGGTAAATGGGGCCACGTCTGGCTGGTGGATGGTCACTACTGGGGTCCGTCAAGGCTCCATTTTAGGGCCAGTCCTCTTCAATGTTTCTATAAACAATTTGGAAGTAGGACTAGAAGGTGTTCTGAGCAAATTTGCCGACGACACCAAACTTGGAGGAGTTGTGGACTCGGATGAGGGTGGAAAGGCCTTGCAGAGAGATCTGGACAGACTGGAGAGCTGGGCGATCACCAGCCACATGAAGTTTAACAAAAGCAAGTGCCAGGTCCTGCACCTGGGACGGGGCAACCTTGGCTATACGTACAGACCGGGCGACAAGACACTGGAGAGCAGCCCCGCAGAGAGGGATCTGGGGGCTGTGGCTGACAGCAAGTTGAATATGAGCCAGCAGTGTGCCCTGGCAGCCAGGAGGGCCAACCGTACCCTGGGGGGCATCAAGCACGGCATTGCTAGTCGGTCGAGGGAAGTGACTGTCCCGCTCTGCTCTGCGCTGGTGCAGCCTCACCTCGAGTACTGTGTGCAGTTCTGGGCACCACAGTACAAGAAGGACGTTAAACTGTTGGCGAGTGTCCAGAAGAGGGCAACGAAGATGGTGAAGGGCCTAGAGGGGAAGACATATGAGGAGCGGCTGAGGTCACTGGGCCTGTTCAGCCTGGAGAAGAGGAGGCTGAGGGGGGACCTCATCACAGTCTACAACTTCCTCGCGAGAGGGAGTGGAGAGGCAGATGACCTATTCTCTGTTATCACCAGTGACAGGACCCGTGGGAAAGGTGTGAAGCTGTGGCAGGGGAAGTTTAGGCTGGACATCAGGAAGAGGTTCTTCACTGAGAGGGTGGTTGCACACTGGAACAGGCTCCCCAGTGAAGTAGTCACTGCACCAAGCCTGTCTGAATTTAAGAAGCGCTTGGACTGTGCACTTAGTCACATGGTCTGAATTTTTGGGTAGACCTGTGCGGTGCCAGGAGTTGGACTTGATGGTCCTTATGGGTCCCTTCCAACTCGGGATATTCTACAATTCTATGATTCTACATGCTAGAAAGAAGGTATAAATGCAGCTATGAACATCACCTCCTTGCAATTAAAGTCATTAGACTTTGGCTTTTTCCTTGTGACTACATTATTTTTGTGTCTTCAAAGATAAAAGTAGTCAGGCCAAAGAAATTACCCCAAACGCTCATGCATCAAACCCAGCTGCTTAGCATATTTCATTACCGCACTGACTTCAAAAATACTGAGCAATTTAAACCTGCAAGCCACTTGGCTTTAGCGAGAGATAAGTGCCTGAGATAAGAGAAGTGTAATTGTTCAATGTAATTCTGCAGCGTGTTTTATATAAACATTTGCTAACACTGCACTTCGTATATTTTGTTTCAGAGTTGCGAAATTCTGATGAATATTCCAGCATTTTTTGTGGCACATTCCATTAATTTTTCCAAGTCCAGGGTTCCCCTTCATGATAAATTAAATAAAACACCATACCCTCAAAGCACCAGTGGGGCAGTTATGCTTTGCAACAGAGACAACAGCCTACAGGCTTCTGGGAGTTACCCAGCTTATGCCTTTTCACTGCTGAGAAGACGGGGGAAATCTTAAACAATTTGTTCCTGAAGAGCTCTGAAATTGGGATTAACAAGATAAACCTTTTGCTCGTAACAAAATGATCTGGGTGTAACCTAACACGGTATTTTTTCCATAATCTAACTATTAAGTAAATTAAATGCTCTGAAGTTAGGGCCCCTATATGTTTCTTGGATACTTTTTTAGGGGGCCTGGTTTCACGATGTTGTCTCTCAGCCCCGTGCTATCAGTTCTTCCACCCCTGACTCCTCAGTCTCTTGGACAATACCAAGCAAAGGTCTTCCATCCCCACAACTCTCAGTGACCCATCACAAGATCTCCCGAGGAAATGACTGAAGCCAAAGCTCAGCCAAACAAGGAGACATCAGAGCACCCACAAGGGAGGGAAGCTTTATGAAAGAAAGCCACAGGAAGCAGGGCTTCAGAAGCTCCACAGCTCACAAAAACTTCCTGGTTTTCTTGACCTCAATTGCTACTTGTGAATAACTGCTGGGGGTAACCCTGCAGCCTCCACTCGGAGAAGTCTCCCTTTGAACACTAGAGCTTACCGCCCGCTTCCAGACGTAGAATTACTCTCGCTTCTCCTAAGTGTCAGGCTCTGGTCCAACTCCCTGCCCTCCAAACCACTGGTAAAATCAAAGGGAGAGACTGCCACAAGGAGATGGTGGCAAAGGACAGCTCAGCATAAGAGAGAATGGTAAATTCTGATGTCACACTGTAGCATGACCTAGCAAGGCGTGGCACCTTACCACAAAATCTGGCTCCTTACCCCAGGTTCAGAATTGCTTACACGACTCAGCAAGAGCCACTTGAAGCTCCAGTTCTGCCCCTTCCCTAACCTACATAACTTTGACAAAAGTACCCCGGAGTCTTCATCTTCACCTCCACCCGAGCACCAAGCGCTCCAGTCCCCTAGCGAGGAGATCACCAGCCTCCAGGTGCATGCAGGACCAGGCTAAGCCCACCGCTTTCACACCACCACCACTAACGAACGGACGATTACACAGTGCTGATCCTTTAGAGGGTCACCTAGTGAAGTTCAATTTGTTGCCTGCCTTTCTGTCTGAAGAAACTGTTCTCCTGTTGGCCAGAAATGGGCCGAAGGACCTTCCTTTTGCTCTCATGCTAAAATAAACTAGTAACAACTCAGTTAACATCAACAGAATTGCACTCATATGTAACAAAGAATCAGGCCCCATGACCTATAAGGTCATTTTCAGTGATCCTATAATTAGAAAAGCCAAATTAAAGATTTAACATTTGACCTTTGCTGTTGCTTCTAGGTTGGCTAACACAGATTAAAAGTATATAATTTTTTCAAGAGTTCATAAAACAAAGGTTTTACTTCCCGTAAGGAACATCTGACATGTTGTTATTGTGCACTAGAATTTAAAATGCTAAAATTTTTAATATGTAATACTAATTTCAGACTCTAAATCATCTGCATGGGAGTTACTCAGTGTATTCTGCCTAAGAACACACTTGAAAGAGATTAGATCACAGGCTGGAGTGAACAAAAAACAATCTCACGAGAACCTGAGTGGTACAGTGGTGGTTAACAACACTTCTGCAAAGCAAACAAGAAGTGACTGATTCTAAGATTGCTGAGACTGAAATCTTATTTTTTTTTAACTATTTCCTTAAATTTCATCACTTTTCTGTCATTTTTACTGTTTTGCATCCTACATATATTTTCTACCATTTGCATTGTTTTTCCAGTGTTTGTATTTTGGTCTTGCTAGGAAAAACATCTACAACATCAATTATAATTACTAACAGCACGCACATCTAAATTGAACACCTGCAGATATATACAAAGCATAAACAAAATGCACTCAAGGCTGGTATAAAATTTTGCCTCTCCATATAGAATACATGAAATGGACATGCTCTGATGCTACATTAGCAAGTGGAATATAAAAACTTCAGCAGAAGGGTGAAGATTAAAGACAGCAATCTTAAAAAGCACGTAAGTATAAGGTAAAATGATATATAACATACGTAAATATATTTATGCTATGTGCATTAATATATGTACATACGTATAAATGTACACACAAACATACAACCTTTACCTGTTTCATGAAGTGAGATTAAAGAGCTCCTTCTGCTTTCCACCATTTGCCCTACACCAGTTTCCGATCTTTTGCCATGCAGTGAAGCTAACCTGCAGAGTGTCTGAGTTTTGGGCTTACACTTAGCTTTTCCTGGTGTGTGAGACCAAGAAGCAAGCAGCAAGCACCCATTTTCCGTGTGAGCTCCTGGAATACGTGGGGGGAATGGAAAGAGCACTGCAGTTTTCTGAGCAGCAAGAGCGCAAGAGGAAATAATCTGAATGGTAACAACAGAAGGGAGCAGATGCATCTGAAGGTGGACGTGGCCCACCAGCACCACCAACCAACACATTTGCTCCTCAGCCTACCTTCTGCCCAGCCCCTCAGCACATGCAGCGGTTATTTAGCACACACACAGCAAAACGATGACTGCCATGAATGTTACGGAAGCTGCCTTGAAGCACCAGGTGCCGCACAGACAGCACGGCTGCCGTCCCCAGGCAGCCCCGGGCCTGGCTCAACGCGTGATGGGGGAAACATCACTGCAGTCATCTCCAGCCACGTCTGCACTACCCACCCGAAATCTACTTCAGAAAACACGTTTCTATGATGTCGGTGAACTAATGGGGCTGGAGATATAAATCTGATGTATACAGGAGATCACCGTCTACAGCACCTCTGCAGAGAGATGACGGCAATGGGACGGTTCAGCGCGCTCTGGTACCATTTTCAAAGGCGGCCTAACTGCCAAGCACACGGGGGCAGTTCAGGCCTAGGTGCAAAACCAGGTAAGTGGATTTTAAAACCTGCACAGTCAAATTTACTGTCCTTCAAAGATGCTGAACAGTTGGTTCCTGTGAAAATCATCAATTTTACTGAGACTTGCAGCATGTCACAACCTCAGGAAGTCAGGCTGGGAAGTTATGGCCTTTCCCTGTTAGCTGAACAATTACTTCTCACCCAAGATTATTCTTGTGAGCCAGCCAACGCCTTCAAAATAAGGAGAAGGAATACCTTGAAGATATGAAACGTCAGGATCCACTTTTGCAGTACTTCCTCAGGACCACTCTGTCTCGAAACAGCAGTTCTGCCTGATTAATAAGTGGAAGACTTGAAACTGGTAGCGTCTTCGCACCAGACCCTGCTCGCAATGTGAATCAAGAGTTGACATTTTTGGAATGTCAAGAGTTGATATAACAAGAAGCTTCTGCTTAATGCAAGCCTTTCATCTAGGCATGTGTCACCTTCGAGATGAGACAGCTCATGATGCTCAGGATTCGAAGGGGAAGGGATGGGAGGGACTAAGGGAATAAAACAAACTGAAAGCAGGAATAAGTGGAATCACAGAAATAATTGAGCAACTGCTCCTTTCATGACCTCACAACCTATCTTACTTAAATAAAGAATGTGTGATGACATGCATACTATTAATACCCCAGTTAGAGGAATCTGGAATTTGTGCGTGTTGTATCTGGAGAGAGAGGATTGATGTTGCCTCTTGACCTAGCGGCTGATATGTTGCTATTCCACCACCAAAAATACCAGGAGCCTCAAGAACTTCTTCACAAGCACATATATTCTTCGTTTGTGAGAAATACTGTGAAGCAGGGCAGGACGAGATCTAAACAAGTATGGCACTGATAAACTCAGGGCTGCCAAGGGGCAGCTCCTCATATAGCAGGCGAGCAGTTGTCACTGTCCTAACATTTCCACACATACTGCAGACTGTACCTGCAAGAGAAACTTGCTGAGGGTCACTAAACAAACTGCATCGCCTGAAAAAGCTGGAGGCAGGGAAAGTACCACATTGCTCTCTTCCTCTTCCCAGGGCACCTGTTTGTGGTCATAGTTGGAGATAGCATAGGGTGCAAGACGGACCTTGGTCTTACTTCATACAGTTACTTTTAAGTTCTCACCTCAAAAAAAATCAGAAATTCTTTGGTATATCATCACAGAATCCCCAGTTTTCACACCATTTTTCCTATCTAATCTCTTGAACTAGCCAGCCTTTTTGTCCTATCCACCCTCCTTCCAGCTCTTGCACTTTTTTTCATACACCACCTTTGCATGGCAACATATACCAGAGTGGGTTTGGATTTTTTTTTCTTTGTTCTTCTGGTCCCCATGACAAAACAGCCTTTCTAACATTAAGCACAACAATCGCATAACACATGCATCTAGGAATACATACCCAGGTCAAATGTTCCAATCTGAAAAGTTGGGTTTGAAGCTAACTTGCTACCAGAGATAAATGACAGTTCCCAAAGGTTGCTGCACTGCCAGACAGTTTTGCCTCAATTAGTGTTTACAGACCTTGGTTAGACACCAACCCATGAGTAAAATCAGTCAACACAATTTTGTATGCTTTTCTTTTTGAAATACACTGTCCTATTCAACTGCCCCATTAGCTAGCGAATGAATTACAACGATACAGGAAGGTAAAGCTTTTTTCCTCAACTTTTTAAACTTACCTTTTCATTATTTAACTCTAAAGGCATGCTACAGTGAAACACTTCATCTTACTTATGTACATTTCTTGATGTAAAAAAGTGAAAACTCTTGGGAGAAAAAGGGATAATCACGAAAAGCTGAGTGCACTGTATTGTTGCATGCATATTACTCTATTTGGAAGAATCAGCAGTGGGACGGAAGCTGAATGAGGTTATCTTCTGGTAGGCAGAAAAAAAGTTAAATCAACTATTACCCTTTGAAATGAACTCAGAGACACTCCAGTGGAGAAGCAATGGTCCTGATTTAAATCCAGTGAGCTAAATGACTTAAATTGAAATCTAAAGGTGAGCTGGGGGAGCCTACTTCTCGTGGCCTGAATGCAAGGATACACGCCTGCTCCAGCAGAACAGCAACGCTGACCCTGATTCCTCGTTTTGTTCGCTGCCATCACACCCGCCCTTGCTTCTGGTTAGCCTGTCCCAGTTTCTCTGGCTTTCCGATCTATGACCCTTATTCAAAGGCAGACTTCAATTAAAAGGGAGCATTACTCAGCAGTTAGAGCTATTCCCTCCTCAGCCTTTATAATTCTCCGGTGTAGGCAAAGAATACATGCAAGAGAGACAGGTACACACGCTGTCTGTGGAGGAGCAGCAGCGCTGCTGGCAGGTAAGATTTCCTACCTGAACAGTCGGACAAAAATTTGTGTACTTTTCCATTAAGGACAGAATGGGACCCTTGGGGACTCGGTGTGCATTCTGGTGTATAATGAATAGCACATCCACACAGAGACCACTTTTGCAACGCTAATATTTAGCAACATATAAAATGTAATAAATACGCTTACATAAACTATCATTTACTCCGCTGGATAGGGCAACACCAGAGACCACATATCTGATGAAAAGTTACTGCACACATCTCCAGAATAAACAATTACCTATCTAGCTAGTGCACTCTCTCGTGAAAAGTGGTAGTTAAGAACGTGCTTTCTAAAATGAGGTCTCCAAAAGACATCTTAATTTTATACACGTAGTTACTTGAGAATATTTCCGCAATTAAATGCAGAATTAAATGGATAATGCTGTTAATAATATGCTTTAACTTTCGGTTAGCCCTGAAGTGGCCAGGCAGTTGGGCTTGATGATCTTTGGAGGTCCCTCCCCCATGAGCTGAGCTATTCTATTCTATTCTGTTCTGTTCTATTCTATATTCCACAGACTGAACCTAAGATTGGCTCAAAAGAAAACATCTAGTGATTTTAGTAAAAACAAAACAAAAAAAAAATCTGCAAAATGTTTTGAATTGGCCACATCTCTTTCCAGAGAACTTCTACCAAGGAGTTCAGATACTGAGACTTTATTACAATGGTTGGAAAAGTACAAAAAAACTTTTTTTTTGCCTCTTTATTCTGTGAAAACATTCCAACTAGGTCAACTCTTACGCAGAGACCCCATGCAAATACGATTTCAAGCTTTCACTCCCGAAATTGCGTGTGCCCCACGAGTGGACAACCAGCAGAAAGGCCGGGCTGCATGCCAGCCGTGAGCCCTGCGGCTCCCACCCACCACCCAGGCTCCCCCTTAGTCAACCAGCCCTGAAGTTAACGCAACAGGATGAAGACCCCCATAACACGAGTGCCTTGGGTGAACCCTCCACGGTCAGTGCCTCTGCCCTCCGTCTCCCAGAAGAGATGCTCTGCAGCCATGCCCAATTTGCACCTGGGGGTTGCAGCTGTTTCAAACTTAGCGTTAAAACCAATAAACCTTTTCCTCTTTAGTTTTTGTTCCCTCTACCCACCCAGACGGCCATGCAGGATTTACACCTAAAAGCACAAAGATCTTAAGAAAACCTTGTAAAAATATTTCCATTTCACCCTGCTTAAAAAAATATTTAGATTAAGGCTTATGTGTAGTAAAACAAGGTCACTGCATGATCCAAGAATGTAAATTCTCAGGAGAGCAGAATTAGAATATCCTAGGAAAATGAGGATTGCTACTTTGCTCTAAAATGCTGTGGAAATTTCAGAGGCGAAGTGAAGTACCACACTGAAATTCAGTCCATCATCTTTACTTGCCCGTGAGACAAGCAGCTCAATTTATGGCATTTACAACGTTATCACGTATGGTCAGAAGTTCATCCTCTGAAACTAGGTCACAGGTCATCAACAGGAAATCCATAGGAAATTATGGAGGAAATTAAAAGAACACAAATGGGCATGAAAACTAGTTTACATAATCTAGGTTCTCCCAACACTGCTTCCTGTGTTATGATGTACTCAGCTTTCTTACTGAACTTGGCCTTTTCCAGGCCACATTAAGTAAGGATTGCTGAATTGTCTATTATATTCTTTGTGCTTCAAAATGCCGAGGTCAAATTCACTACAAAGGGCCATTCAATTTTTCCTTTAAATGATGCAACTGGGACAGAAAACAGTAGCAGAAAGAGGTGCTTTTAGACCACTAAGTGCAGGTTTCTAACCTGCATATGGGTGCGCGAGGTGCTTCACGGACCCGCACACCAGGCAGAGGACAGAACCCAAAGTGAGGTACAAGAGATGCTCTTTGCTACCCATCTGCTACCCATCATCTTACTCTTTTGTGTTGTTTTCACATCCTATCAGAACTAATAAAACCATCAAGATATATTTGTTCAACACTAAAACTTGATTTTTATAATAATAAATTGTGCGTTTTAGCTATTCCCTACAGATATTGCTCTCTACTGAAGGAACAGGAACCACTCCTATAATTTAAAAATTGTAGGAATTGCATCTTCTACGATGTGTTGAAAAGCAGAACTACCTTCGGGTTGTGAGGAGTTGGTCAACATGGTAGAAGTGCTAACAGTACGTAACAACAGGCACTCCACATCATTTACTGCTGACACTACGAAGGTTTCTTTTCCGGCTTGCACAAAGGAGAGATGGAAAATTCCTGTGAATGCCATGGTGTCCAAAGGCTGATCAGAAGGGAGAATTTCATTTGCAGAACAAGGACTTCTCTGTTCACACTGAATACACCTGTTCTGGATGTTCATTCTTAGCCACCATTACCAATTCAAGGCCTGGGTTGCGATAGTCCCCCTTTTGTGACAGGCAGCCTAGCAGCACAAAATAAAGGATAGTTCTACTGAACAGATGACCACCTAAGTGTACTGAGCTGCAGAAATGGTTCAAGAGCTGCAGAAAGCAAAGCCAACCAGTGACACAACTGGGATCACCTCCCTCACCTCCTGGACCTCCTGCTATCTCTTGAAGGAAGGGGCAAGGAGAACTTGCTAGGCTTTCTACAGCGAATTCAAGCCTGCTGAAAATAAGTTTTCTTTTTTTTTTTTTTCAGTTACCTTCTGCAGAGTGCTTTAGAAGCTGCCAACAGACCCCAGGGCTCTGTCTAAACTAGACTGCGCTACCCACGCCACCGCCCTGCGTGCCCAAATACGCTTCCTATAAAGTTGGGCCTTCCTTTCTTCCCATTCCCCACAGCCTGTTTGTGCAAGAACAACATCATCCCAGTGCCTACATATCATCCAAGAGCAAGATACAAAATAGCACTGGTAGAGTACCCATTCAGGTCTCATCTTCTACGAATACTACTCCTCCTCCTTTTTCTGGTGCACATAAAACCCACTGGTTGGACAGAATTGCATCAAGTATTTCTTAGATACTTCTTACAAAGGGCATCCACTGTGAACATCTAAGCCCAGATTACATCCACTCCACCGAACCACCCAATATCCAGTTTTGATAGTTTATCAGTAGCTTGATCATTTAAAAATAATGCAATGTATTGTTTTAATTTTCAAGAAAAAAAAGTATTATTTAGAAATTCTTACACAAACTCTAAGTCAGCTGACAATTTGTTATTGTGGCTCTAATACTGCTTGGCCTTTTCCAGCCAGGTAAGAGCATGTTGAGGAGGAAGAGCCAGGAATAAACTGTACCTGAAAATATTTTCCAGCACTGCTTTGTTTCAGTCACAGGCTGGGCATCATGGCCCAGCATTTAGATGACAGGAGGCTGACTCAGCTTCAGTGCTATTCACGGTAACACTCTACAACCTGCTATGGATTATGAAAGTCACCCTAAAGAACCTCCACAAAACAATGAAAAGGAACCCCAGTCTTTGGAGGATTTCTAGAGCATGCCTAGAAAAATATCTTCCTTTCATTCTTCTCACATGGTTCTACTTATACTTCCTTTAACCGTAAACAGAACGGTAGTAAACTACCAAAGATGGTAGTTTACTCTCCACTTACTCACTTCTGTGCAAACGAAGGCTTTTTGTTGCTCACAATTGCACAGGTCACTGGCCTAAACCAAGGTAATCTGCAAAATCCTCACATTTCAGCCTCCTCCAAGAAGTGATGCATTTTGCAAAGATGTGGCTGCAATTTGATTCCAAAACGGCCAGTATTCAACACCCTTCGGGTTTATCAAAACTTTCCAACAAAGGCGAAGTGTAGCTTCTGCACCTGTGACAGCTTGGGAGCTATTCGTGATGAATCAGTGCTGTGTTTGTTCCGAGCAGTTGTCTGCTCTTGAAAGAGGAGCCTCCCGTATCATCAGTGAGCAATCGTGATGTCTAGTGTGCATATAATGAGTTACTTCAATCACAGGACTGCAGGAAAACACACCTGGAAACGCACTCCGATTCAGAAGCGGATGACAACTCTGCACAAACGCCCTTTGGTGACCCGATCCTGGTGCCCCTCTGCACACCCTGACCTGGCCCAAGGTTCACGCGGCTGAGCACAGCCAACACAGCCTGTGAAAGTGAGAGGGATCCTGGTAGCAGTGATGGAGCCTGGGGAGGAAAAACAACCTGAAACTTAGCCCTGCAGGGATGAGTGCTTTGAAACGAGACGGAAACATGAGCAAGTCTAGGTAAGACAGACACACACACAGCCTTCTGTTTCTTTCTTGTATTCATTCCTCTTGGATTTTACTTCTACTGCCATGAACAAAAAAGCTGCTCTGGATCCCCTTGCTCACAGGTCTCAGCAGGGACGCAGGTACTCCAGTGCAGCTTGCTCACCTGGGAGGATGCACAGCCCATGCACTGTCCAAAGCTTGGTATAAGGGTGAAGAGTCAGGGATATGCAGAAAACATCTTGGTACCTGCTGGGAAAGGACCAGGCCTGCAGACAGTGGTGTAGCTGACAGGTATGACAGTGTTGCACCAACAACCACAGGAGTGAAAACCAGCGCTCTCTCTGCAAAGGGTGGTCAGACAAGATGTGTTTCGTACTCCCTCTGGCAAGAAACCACAGGGGGAAATCAAAACTAGCTGAAAATGATGCAAAAAAATGAGTGGCCAACGAACTTATGCAAAGTTTGTGTGGTCTGAAGCCAGGAGCAGAATTAGGCCCTCCTCTCCCCTGACCAGGACCCAGTGAAAGCTCCTGCTTCTCTTCCCAGGTAAGCGGATGCCCCAGGGGCCAAAATGGACTGGAAGGCAAAGGCAGCCCAGAAGCAGCTTCCCAAGCAATAAGGCAAGCATAAGCCCTGAAGTAACTGAACGGAGCCACCCAGCTGGGTTCCCAGCTCAGCACAGGCCGAAGCAAAGGATGCAAGGCAGGAGCTGAGGGGCAGGAGCTCTGCACGCCACCAACACCCACCCGCTCCTATGGTTTTATGGTTCCGGGACTGGTCTAAGACAGCCTAAGCTACTCAGAACTCAGGGAGGCAAAGAGATCACATTACTGTTAAGCAGACAAGTTGGAAGGTGTTTCTTAATGCCACACGGAGAGAAGAAGGTGATGCAATCCTGATTATTCCATTAAATATTAATTACAATACAGCTACTTTCAAGCTAGAACATATTCCCGTAGATAACTGAACTGAGGGACAGGAGAACTGAACGAGCTCCAAGGCTTTGTGTAGATCTGTCATTTCTCAATTACGTTAAACTGCCTTCTTCAGATCACACACGGTTATCTCCAAATATTAATTTTTATTAGAGTCAGAAGTTGAAGCTAAGGGGCAAAAAAGAGACTCAGGATTCTCCAATTTGCTCTAATCTGACTCTCAAGATCCTTCTTTCTGTTCAAGAAGGCTGAAGAGGCAGCCCTAGACCTCCCACCAAACACCCTTGAAGCACAGGGAGGTATCCCTTCCTCCTAGGAATCCTAATTTGCACACAGATAACATCAGTCGGCTAGCTGGTCAGTGTTACCTCCTTTCTCGCCTTTCTCTTCTGCTTCAGCTGGGTGATGAAGCTCCAGTAGCTGCACAGCAACACTGAGACTGAATTTCACCATTCAACTTCAGAGCACTGAAACACGTGCAAGGAAATTTTATAGCAAAGAGCAATAAAGGCATTGCAAACCTTTTGGAAGGTAACCTTCAAATAAGCAAGCTCCGGAATTAGCTTTTACCGTTGTGGAGAGCTCGTCAGACATTCCTTCGTTCTGCATGTGCTAGACTGTTACCCTACACCGCCCCCACCCCAAATTGACACGCCACCTCCAACACCAAGATCTTCAACCAAAATAGCTCACCAGAAGCTGCAGAAGAAAAAAATATATATATTTCTCTGCAGAGCACTACTCAGTTCTGGTAACGTTTTACGCCTGGGTCAACCACAGCGAGCAGTTTGTCTCCCCACCGAGAGAAAATCCAGGATTTCCCTTCTTTATTCAGGAGGGGAAAGAAAAAGAAAAAAGAAAGCTCTGACATTTCAAACGCTACACGGTATTATTTCATGGGACCTTTTGGAGCCCTCGTTCCTGAGTTCCAGTAAGTTTTATTCTGCTTGGCAGTTTTATATGATTTCTTTATTTCCCCTTCAATTAAGTAACAATCCATCAAAAACATCAAGTACATCTCCCCCTTTCCAGCAACTTATATGAAATTTATTGGATTCAAACTTTTCAACATCTCTTTTCAACGCAAGGTCAAAGCTCTACATTGTTGTAGTTTTCTTTTTCAGTGTTTTTTTTCCAAGTCAGCCCTCCACTGGGAAATTAATATTCAGCATGAACAATGAACTCCTTGCATGGCCTTTGAACCTCGTGGTTGCTAGGAAGCCTAAAGAAACCCTCGAGTACAGCACATTTAATAGCACGTATCAAGAGATTATTCAGCGGTAAAAATGTGTGATTTTCTAAATTCCCTGCCTTTTTTTTTCCCTCCTTACTTCCATCTCCCTTGATCTGTCAAACAATCTCTAAATTTTGCATGAACTGCATCTGCATCCGCAGTAATTTTCTGCAATTATGGGCAGTTTGTTCCCAAAGTATTGAAAATGTGACTGCTAACCACCGGCGCTGCTTCTTGTCAAATAAATACCAAACTGGTCCTTTACTCAGCTTTACTGAAAAGGCTGCTTAATACCGGGTCTGCTTCACCACGCCAGCAGGAGGTCTGCACTTCCCCTGCCAATGGGGTTCTGCTTAGAGGCTGCATTTCCCCCCCCAAACCAACACCATTGCTCAGTATTTCTGTGCTGCTGAAAGAAATGTATATATACATATATATGATTCTCCATAATATTAATGTCTCAAGCTTTTTAGCATCTTACTGAAGGCCCTTTGACTGTTTGCTTTTTCGTATTTTCCTAACCAGTGTAATTGAGGCAAAAACCCAAGGTTTCTTTCCCACCCTCCACCCCCACCCCAAACAATGCGGCATCTAATTAAAAGAGAACCACAACAATGCTAATGGTGATGAGGTTAAATGGTTGGATAAACAGAATGCAGCCCTCTGAAAAGCCCATGTGTTTCAGGACACTTTCTCCCGTACGACATTCTGGGTGACAAAGAACGTGTTTGTATTCCCCATCCCCACAACTTTTATGCCAGAAGACTTCCTACAGGTTTCCTGCGAGGAAGAGAGTTTTCTTCAAGTACCCAGAAGTGTTTAGATACAGTAGCCCTTCCTCCCAAAACTAATATTTGGAAAGGCAGTGGACAACAATCCTTTAAAAATAAATCAATGTGGAAACTACCCATCAAGAGAGAACAACCGCTTGTCCAGCTAGACGCCAACCAGGTTCCCTTTAAAGCACTTCTGATTTTAATTTTCAATGTAGTATCCCTCCAACAACTTGAGCAGGTTGCTCAAACTGAACATGACATTTGTCCTTCTTCGGTTGTTGCAATTTAAATCAACACGTTGTATATTCATAAATAGAGCACTCCGGGGGTCCAGAGATTACCTTAAAACATTTGTAGCACATTTAATATCCATGGGCCCCCAAAGACACAGGTATCAGCCAAAAAACGCAGGGTGACACATCTCATTCTGAAGATCACTCGTGCTTGACCACCTACTTGGATTGCATCAATCTTGCCAAGATAAAGCTTTTGCAGAGCCCAATTTTCCCTGAAGAATTAAAAACAAGCAAAACCCACACCACTTGGCACAAAACACTCCTGTGAGCTCCTTCTCTTTTAAATACGGTTTTCCACACTGGAAGAAAGGCCTTGAAGTACTGACTTCAACAGAACTGACACAGCATTGTATCTTTACATTACAAATACGAGAAAATCCATGCAGAACGACCAAAACCTTCGCAATTTGGTCAGGTCTGGCTTTGTAGCTGCTTTAAGAACCTGCAGCACCAACAAAACAAACACCCCCCCACACACACAACCATTCTCATTTTCTTCAGCTGTTCAGGCATAAATTATACTTGTCATTTCCTCTCGATACGTGGCTTCCCAGGAAAGGGGGGGAGGGGGGGGAATCAAAATGACTACTGCCAAAATAGCGCAATTTTCTTACACAGGCAGATTTTTTCAATAAAAATGCGTTATTTTTCCCCTTTTGCTTGGGGTTAATGAAAGAACGGTCACAAGACATTTTTAAAACACGAGAAACCAATCCTGGCCAAAGAGATCTGTTTATTAGAGACAGAGATAGTAAAGCGAGCATTTAACTGACAACCACAATCTTTGGCTCAACCTTCACAGCAGAAATGGGGAGGGGGGGGGGGAGGGACAGGACTGGAAACGTTTTCAGTAATGCATAATAAATACCTTCGTTTTCTCCCGCTCCCTCTTTTTCTCCTTTAAAGGAATCTGCCTACTCAACCTAAATTGAGCCTTAGAGGGAAAACGTGCCTTCATGATAAATTGGAATTTGACATCGTAGTAATGAAATCTTATGTCCCATCGTCACAATAAGCAGGCAGCAGAACAACAAAGGAGGTTTCCAGGATTTTCTGCCCCCGTCTCCCTCCCCATCAGCATTTTCCCAAGTCTTCTTTCTGGTGTTTATGAAATGTCTGGATTCCAAGGCCATTAAGATGCATTTCAGGATGGAGCAGCTTCCATTAACACTACTGAGGTTTTCTGAAATTGCACCAGCACTCTGTCTGAGGCCAAGCCTCTCCCTGATGCCTGACTGCCTTTCCCTGTGCTGGTTTTTGTTTTGTTTGTGCTCTCTCCTCCCCATGCACAAACATGTTGGTGCAGTGTCCATTATTTCCCTACAGCCTCCCCTGAAAGCAACGACCAGATGGACATACATGCACGTGTGCGTTCGTTCCCCCACATACGCGGCTCTGCTCCCCTTCTACACCTCGAATAATGAATGCAAACGTGTTCACAGTCATTTTCACCAAAGCATGCTTTGCCACTGCAGAAACACACAGCCGAAACCTGGAAAGCCTGCAGCAAGGCGAGAGAGCGTTTGCAGTCACAGGTGACCCTCTTTCCTTCCCCAGCAGAAAAACACCCCAGCGCAATGAGTTAAACTAGAGCTAACTGCATTAAAAGGAGACCGTGTGAGGCAGCAGTAAATATCCAGCACATGCTCTTATGCACAAAAGGAGCAAAGGGCTCCATGCTCTGCGCACCCAGTCATTTTTCTCTGCCTTTGCACGGCGGAGAGACATGACCGTTTCTCCCATGCATTTATTTCACCCGACTAATAGATTTTAAACACCATATTGCGAGGGCCCTGCTGTGAATCTTGCTGAGGTACAAAATGGTGGATGTATGCTTTTTTTTTTTCTTTCCTTTTTTTTGGTGCATTATTCATAACAACTTACGCTCCCGGTCGCAGGCTCCCCTCCGTACCTACTGCCACAGCCCTGCCGGAGCCGCACACCCGCATCCCGCCTCGCAATAAAGCGGCTCGCACACGCACACACACACACACACGCAAATTATGTTACAAACCTGATGTCATGTAGCCCCGTGATGCCTGCGAAATAAAAGCTGGTGGGAAGTGTTTGTGCAGCCGGTAGTCCTTCTCGCTGCGGGACCTCATGCGGTCGGAGGCCCGGTCGGAGAAGTCGGAGCTAGGCCAGGCCCTCCGCAAGGTCGTACTCCGCGTCTTCTTCATCCTGAGGATGCCCGAGCCTAATCCTCCCGCAGCAGCAGGGGCCAGGCCTCGTGGCTCGCCGGACACACGACGCCTGGCATCAGCCTAGCGCCGGCACCGCCGGGGCGCAACCTGCGCCCATGTTGCCGCCACCTCTTCTAGGGCGCGGGCGGCAGGTCCCTTCCCCTTTTTTTTTTTCCTCTCCCCCTCGAATGATCCAATTTTACACACGTCCCACAATGCATTACACTTCATTTGCAAGCGGTCCGGCTTATAGCTTCCAGATTCGTGGGGAGGAAAGGCACATTATGTGGCTTCTCAGGCAAAAAAAAAAAAAAAAAAAAGGAAAAAGAGGAAAAAAAAAAAGAGGGGGGGTGGGGGGGGGAGGATTTGCAGCGTGAACGCTCCGGGATCCCAAACAATAGCCCGATTCAGCCTAGCAGTGCTTAGCCAACTGTGAGCCGCGACACAAAAGACCCAAACAAATTAGGAAAACCCCACGGCCGCCGGTTATGACCCGAATCGCAGCGCGCCGGGCGCTGGGAGAGGCGGCGGCAGCTCCCGGCACGGCTGCAGCAGGAGGAGGAGGAGGACGGGGAGGAGGAGGAGAAAGAGGAGGGGAAGGAGGAGGAGGAGGGAGCGCCCGCAGGCGCCTCGCCCGGCCGCGGGACCGGCGCAAGCACCGCCACCCCCCCCCACCCCCCCGCCGCCCTCAGGCACCGCCGGGGTCCCTCAGGCTCCCCGCGACATGGCGCCGCTCCCCGGCCCCCGGCCAGGCGCTCCCCCGGGCCGGCAGCGGGCGCGCAGGCATTTACATACAAAGCCCCCTGCGCTGCGGGTGGCCCGGCCGCCTCCTCCCTTCCCCGCCGCCCTCCTCTTCCTCCCTCCTTCCTCATGAGCCCCCTCGGGCCGCCATCCTGCGGCCCCGAGCAGGAGGGGAGCGGGGCAGGGGGTGGTGTCCCCAGGGCATCCATGCATGCAGCCCCCCCCGCCGCCAGCTCGCCCAACCTCCAGACATTTTCTCTTCTCCTCAGGGCTAGGTGGCCAAGACCCGCAGCTCGCCCAAAGGTGGCCTGGTGGGCTGTGGTGGCCCACAAGGATCTCCCTTGTTTGCCCCATGGCTCATCCCATGGGCATATGTGCCTGAGCACCAGGCACCATCTTGAAGCATTGTGAGCCTGGCCTGCTGCAAAGCAGGGGTTTGCCAACCAAAACCACACCAGGGCACTCAGTTCCTTCTAAATGCAGCTAATAAATTACTTGTGTTCACATTTTTTTACATATAATTCATTAACCATCCTTACTGCAAGGATTGTCACATTTCTGAAAGCATGGAAAATGAGAGGACTGTAATTTTGACAGTAATTTAACACCTTCAGTAGTGTCAAAACACGGAAAGGACAACACTCAGTGAGTAGGACATAAAAGCCAACAGACATGTAGATGCTGTCCCTTCACGGCCACGAAGCATGGGGTTTATCCACCAGCATCCACCTCAGCTGGCCCTGCCCTACCACCAGATGACACACCAGAGAGTCATTCAAGGTTTCCTTTGTTTCCAGCCATTTCACACAATATACAAATTACAAGAATGAAACCCAGCAAGGTCTTTGAAAATGAAATACTTTGGAGTCCTTTTTCATCTCATTCATCCTCATTTCCTTCCAATGGTGTGAAAAGCCATCAAGAGCTACATGTTTCCATTGATGCTCTGTATACTGGTAGCAACAGGCAGAAGTAACACAAGCAAAGAAACCTGGCCTAGAGCACCACTATTGAAAATGTAAGATATTTTCCATCGTGCAACTTACTCATCTAGCAATTTTACTCATCAACCTACGCAAGGCTTATAATAGACCATGTTTTCATCCTCAGACCTGAAAAACCATAAGGAGAACTTCTAGAATCGTTCAACTTTTCCAATCTAAGACTGAGGCTTGAGTAGATTGGTTAGCACTACCTAGCTAAGTCAAACCTAAAAAACCTACCCATTTCAGCAGATATAAAAGCAAATTAAATTCTATCCAAGAGCATAAACTCTCCTACTGTCTGAACATTGAACATATGGTGGCCACACTGTGCAAGTGGTTGAAAGTAGCCTGTAGTTGGCCAACTAATGTCAACCTACGTCTGAACTAAACTCAATTTTTCTTCTACTCTAGACACAGCCCTAGATATCAATCTGTTCCATTAAAGAAGAGACAAGAAAAAGAGGCATAACCTGAGATGAGACAAATAGGAATAAGCAATGAGGAAGAAAAATGAGGTCAAAAAGTAGGAATACAGAACAGAGTGGGGTGGGGTGGGTGGGGGTGACAAGACCACAGTGATCCTGACACTGGCTTTCTGCATAATTATTCCTAACTAAAAATACTAGAGTCTAGTTTTAGGGCTAATCTAACAAGAATCAGATCAGGGACAGCTCTACCACTGACAGAGCTGTGTGCCCAACCGTAACCATCAGGCAAAGCACCCAAATCCCAGTGCTTTTATAGCAATTTGCTGAACAGTAACAAACTAGTGACAGTGCACAGGTTAAAGTACTTTTAAGTGATTTAATTTGTACACTTGCAGGAATTGTCACAAGAGCAGTACAGTATTTAAAATTTCCATATGCTCTCTTCTCTTCTACTCACTGATTGTAAGAATTGGGCAGGTTTGGGGGCAGATAACAGGATGAGTTTCCATTGTTTGATAATTTTGAGCAAGTAATATTTTGCTCCTACGACTATGAGAAGTTATTTTTATATTAAAGTTGGGGATTGGAGAAAGAAATAAGCAATCCATCTAGCAAAGCCAACTTTCCCTTCCCAAATGTAGGGAGATTTGCTTAAAAACAACTTTAGAAGCTTTCCCTCAGTAATGAGATATTACCACCATGGTCAGCTAAAGCTCCTTGTATTCCATCTTCCCACTGTTATCTTTTTAGGTTTCAGCTGAAAGTGTTCTTGACGTGGTATCTGAAAGAGTTCTTCCCTTTGAAGAGAGGAATTCAGAGCAAGTTTCCTCCTGCTCTTGCATTGTTTGAAGTCAAGTGTTGTTATGGGGATGAACCAAATATATAATTAAAGACCAAATTTAAGTTTTGGCTGTTTTCTTTGGAAAAAGAGCTAGAACTGTGAGTATAATTGATTTTTTTGCTTCGGTGGCCAAACTGAAATTAAAGTTTCCTTCATATGAACTGAAAACTAAAATTTGAGGGCTTTTGAAAAGAAAAAAATCATAGACATTTTATTATTTTTTTAAATAAAAGAAAATAAATGTCTGGATTCATACAGATATGTTGAAGCAAGGTAGGGAAAGAAGAGTTTCCAGCTACAAATGGCTCCCCTGCTTGGTGAACAATGAATGGTACAATACCACCATAAGCACAGTATGAAATAAATAAAAATTTGCTGTTTAATCAGACAGTTCCAACAGATGGGGAGGGGAATTTTAATTGTATTTGGCTGAAACAATTGGGAAATTCTGCTTTAATATACAAATATTTTTGCCTACTTATGACATATTGGTAAAGTTTTGCCCAATTCTATAAATAAGCATAGAAATAGTCTATAAGTGGAGAAATAGTCTAATTCCTGTAGGAATATGGGAAAGCAGAAATATGCTTCTAAGCAGGAAATGATCTGATGGGATTCTGACACTTGCTATCAATGATGAAGAGAAAAAGGATAAGTTTCAAAACTGGTTTGTTTGTTTGCTCATTTTTTTTTTGATCATTTGGTACTTAATGTTCAGCAGGTACCATCTCTGTCTTGAATTAGTAGAAGGAGAGGTGGGACTAGGTTGAATAGACCATAGAAACCTTGGGGGGAAAAAGAGATCTGAACTAAAACAAAAATCCTGCCTCCCTCTTAGCCTAACAGTTCCATATCAGGAATTGGCAACAGAACAGTAGCCATTTCAAAGACAACAGTTTAACATTATATATTTTTAAAAAATAAAGAGGCCTAGGTACATTTAAGACACTGTAAAGGATTCTTACAGGTTCAAGCTTTTCATCACAACCCTACTTCAGCCAAAATTCATTGGGAGCCTGAAGGCTTTTGGAGAAGCAATTAAAAATGTTAGCTTCTGAAAGCCTTCTATGTTATCTCTTAAATAGTGAAAAAACAAATATTACCAAGGATATCTATTGCTTTTGATCTTCATAAACACTTACTAGTTGCTAAGCTGGTCTATTCATATTTTGTTTATGGAAAAAGGCAAAAAGAAAAGCAGACAAGTGGCCCAAAACAGCATAGGAAATCCGTGACAAATATACAGCCATATAATGAAGGGTCCGAGCCTGAAGTCCTCGGCTGAAAAATAATAATTATATGGCAGGTTACCGTATGGCGATATATATAGAGATAAATATAGAGAGAGATTTGCATGTGTGTGTTCATGCGTGCTTGTCCATGTGTGCATACACGGTAATTGCTCTCCTGAGAAAGCAACACCAGATTATGGTATTTCAAGTTTCTCTCATGAAATCTGGTATTTCAAGTTTCAGCTGGGGCAACATTTCTTCTCCTCCCCATGGCAAGCAAGTTTCTACAGAGAAGGGGGGCAGACTTCAGCAGGGTGGGATGGTGTTACTGCAACAGCTTGACTGGCTTGGGGACCAACTGCATGAGGCTTTCAACCAGACAAGCATTCAAGCCAAACAATAAAATAAAAATGGTGAAATAGGTGAAATAATAGGACCCACAAGGAGGAAAGCAGTGTTCTTCTTTGCTATGACAAGCTGCACACCTCCCCTGTGAAATGCTCTCTCATTCAAAGCCAGGTTTCTCCCTTACTCTGTCACTACCTTGCCTGTTGCACATAGTCAACGGGCTGCCCCGCCAGGAGGAAATTGAAACATCTTTGCTTTATTGCTGTTGGACGAGATGGTGTCTCACAAGCACCCAACACAATCAAAAGAATCAACTCTGCTGAGATGCTGAGCACTCGGCACAAAGCCTTCTCGCTTCGGTCTCTGCGGGTCGGGTCAAGGAGAAGGTTCCTCCCACGGGTCCCAGCTCCAGAAGCAAAGACTGCGGATGGCACTTGTATGGCTGGGATGCAGGGGACACCTTGCCCTAATGGCAGCAGCAGCTAGGTAAAACATGGAGCACAGGGTCATTTTGTGGCCTGTGGCAACAAAATCCTCAACTTACATAGTTACTGCCCTGACATCCTATGCTATTTTTTCTAAAACTAGCTATTTCCAAAATGTCTAAAACCAGACAGTAGACTAGTGCTATTTGGCAAAAATCCTCTGCAAGGGGAGCTAGCTCTGCTCCCTGTCTTTCATAGCTTGCTGGAAGAGGGAAGGTCACACACAGGGGGCACCACAAAGGTGGTCTTTGGGTTCCTGTGGTCCTTCGCCCTCCCTCTGTTTTTAGACCACTCCTCCTTGTATAGTGCATTGAAAAAAAAAATTAAATAAAAGCGTGCTGCAAAAGGAGGAAATGGTCCATCACATCAGGAAGAAAAACCTCTGTAACATTCTAAAACTTTATATAAACTTTTCTTTATCTTCATCTTTTTTAAAGGTGGAGATAAGATGCCACAAGATGCTGAGAAGGAAATGCACGACCTAAGAGAGTGGAAAAGGGAGAGAAGAAAGGAATAAATAAATAAATAAATATATAAAAAAGAGGGGGGAAAAAAAAGCCTGTAGTGCACGCAGTTTAAAAGCAGTAAAAAGGAGTAGGGGCAAAGAAAGTTTAGTGAGAGAAGAGGTAGAAAAAATGTAATTAAGAACTGGAGAAAAACACTGAACTAAGGCATAACATCCCAAGTCTTGGCAATATATGGTTTTATCAGATGTACAGCTCTGCATAATAACATCCCTGAGAAGAGGCATAACCCGCATTTTCAATATTAATAAATCCACGAAGAGGAGAAATTGTCCACTGCACAAACTGCACAGTTCTCGCACGTGCACTCCTGTATCTCTGTATTATCAAACGTGCCACCACCATCAGGTAAGGTGGAAGCAGGCCAGAACCCAGCCTCTAAATAAAATGCTTTTGTGAGACCCCCTTTTGGTTAAGGAGGTCTGGCAACTGGTTGCAACTGTCCTTGGCTTTGGGAAGTATTTGCTGTCCCTTCCAGGCCTTTGTAACCAGATCTACTGGCAAAAAGAGACCAGAAAGCTTGTGGTGCAGCATATCCTCTTTCACAGTAGCTCTTAGACTTCCATCACTAACACTTCCAGTTTGTCACCCCTCACTGGTACTCATTGTTACTCAAATATGCGAAAGAAGCCAAGTACTTGCAATCCTTGCTTGGGGCCCAGGTCACAAAATGAGGCAGCCTCTCTTGGTGGATTTGCTGGATCTGGGCTTGCTCAGGCAATCGTCTCCTTGCAGAGAACGTTGGAGAAACTCCACGAAACAGAGAAAGAAAAAATCCCCAAGTCAAAGGTGCAAGTGAAAAAGCTTCCAAGTATTAAAAAAAAGGAAAATATTTCAGAGCTTATCACAAGCAAGTCTTCAGTCTAACTCCAGAATGCTATCAGGTTATGTTATACCATGGTAGTAATCCTGGCTTAATTACAGCACCTCTTAAACCAGTTTCGGATCATATTTCTCCCACTGTTATGTTTTGGGAATGTGTGATGACAGGAATGCAGTGCTGGTGCTGCACACATGCTGTAGTTCACTGATTCATTTTTCTGTGTGCTAGCTTATACACTGCGGTATTTATTTTAACTTGCATGACTTTTAAGAAAAACCTGCCTCTGTTATGAGAAGAAAGACGGCCCTGTATTTTTTTCAGTCCAGACCTTTCTGATTGCATTTGTGCTTCCTCTGCATTGAAGACAATTGATGCAGAAGGTTTTTTAGTCTGGGTACCCGAGACTAACTCAAAAGGTACCAGTGAAAGAAACACAGCCTGCAGGATACGGCCTTCGCCTTGATGCACGCTTCTCCCCTCCTGTTATCTGACTCAGAGTGTGTTAGCTGAAGTGGATGGAAGATGGGACTCTAACTCCTTGGCACGCAAAACCAACCAGAGAGGGAGGGAAGCCGTGAATACACAGCACAGACTTCCCAACAGTCAAGCATTTATTAGACCCCTCACATATAACAGAATTCAAAACCTTGGAAAAATGGAGCTCCAGCATTCATTCATTGGCTGCTCTTACAAAGGATATAGTGGCAAAAGATGTGCCAAAAATGTTGACCTCAACTTTTCTTGTTTTCCACTGGTGTCACATATCATTAGTACCCTGGTATTTAAGTAACCTACTGATATATGGGGGCCAGCTGTACTCTGCGTTGGAAAGACAGCCTATCCTTCTGGTTTAGGAGTTTAAAAAATAGAGAGCAAGACGTAAGCACGCAGTGTAGACCCCACCAGCAGTAAAAGCTGTTATAGATGGTGTTTTTAAAGACTAATTCACACATCTCTTCCCGTTCCTTCGTAAGCCTGTGTTTCTGCTGTATGCTCGTGTAACACCTCACACGATCGCAGCATCACGAGCAAGCCTGGTTAAGCTCCTCAGTGCTACAGCAACACAAACCACAAGCAGCTTCTGCATGCCAGGTAGGCACCCCTAAAGGAAAAGTCCACTAAGAAAAGAAAGCACTTGGCTATAACGAGTGGGCATCGCTTTACACATTGCATGGCTATTATTTATCCGTATATTAGCTTCGAATTCCAAATCCTTGCCTGTAAGAATTACTCACCACGCTCAAAACTGACCAAAAAGCTTCAGCCACGTTTGCAAAAGGGACAATGAACATATTTGATGGGCAGTCTTCAAAATCGAAGCAGCATACCAAGGGAACTAAATCCCAGCAGCTGCTATAGCTCCACAGAGCATTTGCTGAACAACCCGGTACTAAGCTCCCTCTAAAAATTCTTGCTTATACAGCTGTGCAATATAGCAAGCATATTTTATAGATGTATGTATATAGCATGTATAACGGGCAGAGATCTTTAAAACCTTAGAAAAGTTGGGAAGCCTGAATATATGCTACTCCACCCTTTGTAAACAACCTCTTGTCATGAATTTACTTCCATATGTGCGTGAAGCTCTGCCTACATAAAATAGGGTTTCAAAATAGTGGCTTAGCACTGAAAACATATGTTTTCCACCCATCAGTTCGAAGAGAATGCAAGCAAGATAAAATCCCAAGAGTGAAAAAGCACTGATTCATCACGTCACCAAAAAGTAAGTTAATTACTTGTTGGATATTTTATTATAGTTTTAGATTCAAAGTCTGTCTCATTGGCATGTACCAGTATTTGGGCAGGGAAAAAAAACAAACACCTCTAGAGAGGAGTCATAAACACAGACAGAAATTAGGTGACTCAACACATGTCTGACCAAAAGGCAACCCAAAACAATCAGCCTGAACGTTCTCCACACCAGCGGTGTACAATCCCTGTGTCCCCAGGGAGGCAGCACTCTCCCGTCGCTGGTTTTCAGTGGGATGCTGGAGCATCTCCATTCTCTTCTGATGCTGCATCAGCACCCATCACAGGGAAGGCTCTGCTCCTGGGACAGCTGCCCTGCCTGTCGCTGGTTACCACAGCTTGCTGCCCCTCTCCGCTTAGCTTTTGAAGCACTGACGTTACCCTCCTGGGCGCCCAGAGACAATTTCCCACTCCTCCGTCCAGATGAAGGTTTATGCTGGCATCACTTGCACATGCCCCTCCATAAGAGTTGTTCCAAGCATTTATCCTGAGTGCACAGGTTTTTGTATGCAAGTAGAGGAACGAGAGGAGGCATTTTACAGCATTGGGTCTCAAATTTCTATCATCACCATGCAAGAAACTTAACTTCTTCAGCTGGGGACTATTCCAACTGAATAATTTCTGTTTTACTAAGTGACGCCCTACATATCAGCACAATCTGTTAAAGCAAAGTACCAGCCACAGGGAGCTTTACTGCTTTTTCTACATACCCTTCTATATTACCGGGTGGCTGCTGGTTGTTTTATTATTAATTCATTTGGTTTTAGGTGTGAAGAGGGACTTGCTTCCAAAGGAGCACTGTTACCTCCCAGGTTTTCTGGAGGTCAGTGCAAGATCTTTAACTCTTCCATGGCGCTAAGCAGAAGGGAGCAGCACCCAAAGTCTCAGTTTAGAGAAATGCTTATAACATAGCGCTTGAGTGTCGCGCTGGATATAAGAGAAGTCTCTGGTGTGAATTTTTCAACCTACGAATTTCCTACCAGAATCAAGACAGAGTAAAGTGAAACATGTAGATGTTATGAAGGAAAACGTACCTTATTACAAAGGAATATCATTGTTATAGCCAAATTAAAGTAGTGAAATTAAGAAAAAATAAACTAAAATCTAATCAGAAAACAACAACAAAGAAAACAAGCCTCCACTCTAGCTCTGAAAAGCATACTCCTCACTCCCACCACAAAGGAGTACTTACATCTTTTAAAACATGTGAACAGCACTGGCATAGCATAAGGTTTCTTTCAAAATGCTTTTCATATTATAATGAATTTTTGTGATGCATAGAGAACCACTTATACTTAATATTTCTGGAAATCTGAAAAGATCTCTCTCTTTTTCCAAAGAAGCAAACATCTTAAGTGAGATAATTTACATGAAAGTGATAAATTTCTTAGCACTAGAATTCTATTTGGAAGAATTATGCACAAAATGAAGAGCTGGGAAGTCTTTAGTCTTCATTAAAACTGATCACTATTGAGCTGAACTCAATACCTTCACCAACCAACTGTGGTAAATCTTATTAGCTATGGTGCTCATCTCAGAAGCTCTTGTAGGGAGCCACCAGGTTTCCATACATAAAAACTTCAAGTGCTTTTCACCCCAGCTGTCCCAGGGATCAAGAAATAATTATGCCAAACATTTCTTAGTTTCCGACAGAAATTAAGAGAAACTCCTTAAGCAAGTGCTCAGCGACTTGCTTGTGATCTGTTTCGTGATGGGGGAGATGTTTGGTAACCTTTCCATCTCCCAGACAGTGTAAGGTAGCTCAGGGAATCTTCCTTCCCAACTGGCAGATTTCAGGAGATTTGTCAGATCATGTTGCTAATGCCAAATCCTTTTTTTCCTTCCTCTCCAAAGATGGATCTTGTTGTTATCCCAGCTGATGGAACCAAGACAAAATAAATACAGACATCAAGGACTGAAACAATGATAGACTGTCTTGAGAAGGCATTTAGGGGCCCTCAGTTATCCAAAGAGTAAAAAGTTAAAAAAGCAAGTACTTCTTTTTATTGCCCACACCCTGTTGTAGTACTTAAAAAAAAAAATAACAACACACAAACCCTACAGATTTCTACCCACCATCCAGTAATTACTGAAATAACAAAGAATAGGAAAAAAAAAAAAAAAGTATTTCCAAATCCTGATGCTATTACTGAACTGCCAATGAAAAAACTCCCACTAACACCTCCTAAGTCTATCCTCCTGCACTCCTAATCTGAACACAAAGGGTTGGGTTTAAACCCCCACCACCCCGGGATTAAAACCGCCTGCAGTTTTCAGCTTCAGGCCAGCAATGACAATACTTTAAATCCTTGGCTACTTGCTTCGTGAAGATGCAGCCTACAGACAGTCCCAAAAGTTCTTTGAAATGTTAAATACAAAGCAGGAGGAGGTCATAAAGGAAATATTCCTTATAAAAGGAACAGATATCATATGCAGGCTTTTCAAACACATTCCTCAATTGCTTTGCTTTCAGCCACCATATTCTCAATTCTGCATTGTCTGAAGCTTTTGAAATAAAATTCAGGAGCAAAATGAAACACACAAATTAATGCTGAACACAGCTGCCAATATATGCACTCATAAATCTCTCAAATGTAAATGGTATCCTAGTCCTTATCTGGAAAGACTAATTATTTACTTAATAAATGGTCCTACAGCAATTACCAAAAACCCAGCCACTTAAAAGTAACATATAGGTTTTATCACATAATCTTCTGCACCATCTACCCAATTATTTCAATACGAACCAGCATGGCTCCCTGCTGCATTGGAAATCCAGCTATCTTTCTGCCAAAAGCTTTCCAATGCATACAAAAGGAATGAGGATTGAGAGACTTGTTTTATCCCCTCTTATCCCATAAACTAACAAGCCTTTTCTCAAGCAATTTTTTCTCAATAAGTGCAGGTAATTACGTAGGAGGATGGGACTTGCAAGGTAGGAGAAAAAAAATCAGTTTAGCATGCCAGGTTTGCCAAGAAATGCTGTCAGTTTTAAACTACGAGGGGAGCAGGCAAAACAAAATGGTGCCCTGCTGCCGAGCTGGAAGCAAAGAGTGAAGCTTTGTGGTGCAGGACTGCTGGTAGGTGGTCAAGTTTTCCTGCCCACCTGCATTGACCTGGAGGTAAGCAGGATGGCAGGAGTATTATTTCTGGCCCCTGCCCCACCCCAGGCACTCAGTGTCTCTCCTTCCTCATATGGGTACCTTAAACTCAACTTAAACTAATTGAAAAATGAGCTTTACATTCATTTTGAGAATGTGTGTTTGCTTTGCTTATCTTGGAGGGTCTCGCAAACCCCATTCATGTTAGCCTCTGGCTAGATGTTCCACCAGACATCCCTAGAAACATCCCTGCCCAGATTTACAGATCGTGTAATTGAGGGGGAACGTAACCAGCTGCCACGGCGATGCCCGCAGTCTGAGGAGCATTCAGACTTCAGTCTCATGGAAGGTACCAAGAGTTAACAGAACCTTTAATTAGATGAAGTGGTTAATGGAAGCAAGTGCTCCAGCCAGCAGCAAATGCGTGGCTAATTCATCGGTGATCCTGAAGAACCAGGCTGCTGCAGTTTGAAGTTATTCAAGCTGTTTAATGTTGGGTTATTTGCAAATTAGTGTAGCCCAGCCTACAGAAACTGCCATCGCTGTGACTAGCTGCATGCTTGACAAGATGCCCTCCTCTGCTTCTAGACATAAGTACGTTATTTGGGCACCTTCACATGTCTGTTCACAGAAATATTCGAGCTACAGAAAAGAGTGAAAGGTGATAGCAAGCTCAGGAACATCACATGGTTTGGGCAAGGTGGGAGGGAGGAGGACGGTAGGTTTGATTTTTTTATTTTTATTTTTTGACTGAAGCACACTGTAGAGCAGGCTTTGCTGGACATAGTCCTGGCAGACAAAAATCCTCACTCCTCCTGGCAGGATGCAAGGCAAAGTACCTCCTGGCAGGATGCAAGGCAAAGTACCCGGTGACCTCTGCCTGCTGTGGGGTCTGGTGGGCTCCTTCCCCCGACAAAACAAGCAAGAACAAACTCCAAGCGGTTGTAACCTGCACCTAGGCTACAGCAAGGTGTGAAGCTAAAAACGTGCTCCTAGAGGAACCACAAAGGTAGCTCTACCTTAGTGTTAGAGGACATCAGGTCCAGAGAATTTGCCAGGAGTTGGGAGTAATGATTCAGAGGCACAGATCAGGCTTGCCTTGACTCACACTGCTTGCAATATGAACTACAACCTGATTTGTGCAAGAGCAAAAAAAAAATTTCACTACAACACAAAACTATTAGCACTCTCTGCTCCACTAAATCCACCCATTTGCCTCAAAATAATTTTGATGGTTCCAATATTTATTTTAAAAATCACATATTTCTGATGAGTAGCCCTTTTGATTTAACAGTGTAAATGATATAAATGCCAATAACATTATAAAAGTATGTTTTTTTCATAACTGTATTGCATCCACAACTCATTTAAATTTTTAGTATTGCGTCTTGTTTCAGTGTAACCAACTAGATGAGTTTACAACACATCTTACTTTTTCATATTCAAAGGACAAAGAAACCCAGACAGCAACACTGATCTCTGAGCACATGGCTGCAATAATGCCGAATCCTCTTTTAGCAAGTTGAGATGTTGAGCAGGCCACTTCAAAAGTGATAAGACCTCGATTCACAGGGTGTCTGAACAGATTCCTATTTATCTGTGCCACTTCAGAAAATCACGTTCTCCCTGATTGCTAAGTCTTGAAAGTTAGTGTGAAACTTGGTGATTTGAGAACAGACCGAGAGAAGACACAGCTAGAAACACAAATCTCACCAGATCTGCCTTCCAATAGCAATATTCCACCACCCCTGGAATGGTCAGGTAAGTAGTTCAAACCTCCTAAGCCATAACATAATGTTCAAGAGAAGAAACCTGGGTTTACCAACTGTGAGAAATTCCAGGGTTCCAAAACCAGAACAAATCCAGAGACTTTCTTTGCCATCTCAAATTAAAAACGGGGACATTGAACACCTTTAATGGAAGGAACTTCAAAAGTCCTTACCAAAACTGGATGCAAAGTTTTAGTGCCAGTTATGGAGACAACAACACGAACACAAATTATTACAGGTACTATGAGCAGGGACATTTTCCAACTGATGGAAGCCACTTATTGGTACTGAATGCTCCTAGGAAAACTTAATTCTGTTTACCCATCTTTGAACTAATCCCTGCACAAGCCAGGGCTCCATATTTGTGGAAATCTTTAGATTAAAAATAAACAACTCCAGTAGCAGAATAGTTATCCTGACAAACTGATAAAGTCACGTTCATAATTCATGCATGAGTTCACGGTTTGCTTGGCTTTCTTAGAAGTCAGCTTTTTTTTGGATACCATGACTTTCATGGCCAGAAGCAAACCCTATCACACCCCGTTCCCCAGGATGACCACAACAACTGAACCGTCTGAAGATGGCGGGCTGAAGCTCTCTGTGATATATTTTTGTATTCGAAAAGCAGGCAATGAAAACAATGTCGCAGAGAGAAGCAGATGGCCAATGAGTTATCACTCTCGGTCTGATGACTTACGTGGGCTGAACTTGTTTATTTACTCACATATTTGCAGAAACGAAGCGTTCCTTATGTTGGCAGCAGCTCTGTTATATGGTCCTCAGGTGGCCGCAGCTACACCGTACATACCGCTACCTACACGCAACACTGAGGGATTAGGTACATACCTTCAAATCACCTCTCGTTTTCCTACAATGACAAAAGTCACTGTTGACCCTTCCCTGGGCCAGGGAGTTAAGCGACAAGTATTTCTAACAGTGGAGCTCTTGCTGGCCTGTTTGGAGGAATGAAGCAACAGCCATAATGCCAGGATCAAGGCAGCAGCAGCAGCCCCTGGCCGCCCCGCCTGGGCTTCCCGTCCACGGGGAGCAGGGCAATGTGAGCTGCTTGATAACAGTGCTCACTGCTTTAAGTCGGTCTTACCAACTGTTTGTCTGTGTCTTTTTGAAAAGGAGTGCCCTTTGGCTTCAGGTCGCTGAGGGTCCGAAAGAGGCACCTGAGAAGTGGATCATCATCACTTTCAAAGCATGCTTTGGAAAGAACATTTACATGGAAGAAACATTTCTTTGAAAGAGACCAACAACTCCTTCACCTCTTTGCCCATCTTCTCCTCTGGTATTTCTGACAAACAGAAATAATGCTATTATAACGCTACCACACTTTCTCTCTTCCTTTTCTCCTAGCATCTTCATGCTAGGAGATGAGCAATTGAGATGTTAAGTTGAACAACTTCTTGTCATGCTAAAACCACCGTCATTCAGTGTGCAGGCATGTGCCGTGACGTTTTTCCCCGGCCACAACAGCTTTGCAGGAAACTTTTTTAGGCTGTTCTTGCCTAAACTGTTGATGCAAACCCTGTGCTCACCCGGTATGATGCATGATGAAACTGCCGTCATATGGGTGTGAAGCAAAAAGCACAATTTGTGTGTCAGTGAGCCCTGTCATATGAACCATCCTGGAGAATACAGATTCTTCTTAGATCATCTCACCCCCTCTTCAGAATTGTTCTCATTATCTTCTCTTTGATTGTTCTCATTACCTTCTGGGTATATAAAAATAATGCAGCCTTTATAAGCACATAACAACCAATTATGTATAAATACAGTATTAAGAAAATAACTCAGATATTTTTGCCAACAAATTAGCTGCTGAAAATAAGCGAAAAAATGTCATTGTATGACCATTTAACCCACTGAAAATCATCGGAAAGAATCTTCTGTCTGCAGTTACAATAATGCCACTGCCCTCAACTACAGCTAGCAACCAGCCTTACTATTGTAAAGGTCACAGACCTAAGACCTAAAACCCTAATGGCCTGGGTTTTCTGGGCAAGGAGCTTCTACGTTATTTTCCCCCTAGCATAAGTTTCACCATGTTCCTGTACCACACCTGAAGCGACTAAAGGCTTAAAAGCAGTCAGCGTGATTTACGTACTGGCAAGAGTACTGGAAGTAGATCAAGCCATCCTTGAGGGTTCAGTGGGTCCTTTGAATCACCAGGACGTGGACGTGACACTGGAGGTGCTCGTCGGTGCCCTCACAGACCCCTACGCTCCGAAAACATGCAGGATGGCCGCATGGGCCCGCCAGTTAGGGATCAGATCCTCTTCACACGCCCGGTACAAGGCAGCCCCTCGCTGCATCTCGTGCAGCATCCGAGCCCCAGCGCCAGTGCAGAGAAGTCTGCCCCAGCTCTCCGCCCACCCAGCGGTGTGGGAAGTGTTACACAGAGAGACTCATGAATGCCATCTGCTCAGCTGTGGAGTCTGACTTTTTTTTTTTTCCCCTGGCGTATAACAGTCGGTGACAGTATAAAGTAGACTAATACAATCTTACATCTTCCATTTCTATACGCAGTGAAGAAAAAACAAAGTCCAAATGTACTTTCCATCTCCCACAATATTGCTCTTAGTTTTCTAACTGAATTTGCTTGTAGAGTTTCTTTAAAAAAAAAAAAGGAAAATATCAGTGGGTGCTTAAAGTTTAGCTATAAACTCTTATTCCAATAAAAAGTAAGAGGCGTAAATGTGCACAGTACTGACACCTGTACAGGAACATCAAGTCTACAGAGGAAACAACCTTTTCGGTGGTGTCTTTACTCATTCTACTATGAAGAAAGAACGCTAAATTTCACACATTAATGCAAATACAATGAAAACTTCAGTGCAGACATGGGAAAAAAAACACTCCCTTCGAAATACGTGAAAAAACTACACATCTTTTTCCTATTCTTCACATCCACCAGCAAGCAAGCAATTTTTTTTTTTTTTTTCAAACTATCCAAGTACCTGGGTTATCAGATCAGTGGGGCTGATTAGCCCCACACAACAGTGTGGTCTCTGTTAATTACAGTATGTGTTACTTGCAGCATTTCTGTGGCTTGGAATACCAATAACCCAAATAGCATCCCAGCTCTCTGGAAGATATGGCAGCTAGTTAGAGGCACACAGCCCAGTACTCCCCATTTTTAAAAGCTGTCCAGTGTGATTTTTCTTGCTTCACCTTTCCTAGTGAAAAAGCTGATGTTTCTAATTTTTTTATTATTATTTTTGTTTTACCCACAGAAGTCCCTCAATTGCAAATGCAGCCACTTGCCTCTCATGGGGTTTCCCGGGGAATAAAAAAAAAGTATAATAATAATAATAATAATAATAATAATAATAATAAACAGGGAGAAAATCAGTTCCCAGCGGGCTGCAACTGAGTGTCCCCAAAGAGGAAGACCCCAGCTGACTCTCAAGAGCATCACAGGGAGCTCGCCCTGCACCACGCAGGGAGCAGAGGTAGAAACAGCACTGACGTCTCCTGAGCACCAGCCCTGCATCCTAACAAGAGAACAAAGAGATGTTCCTCAGGCATGTATTACCTATTACCTGCCTGGCTATCGGCTCTTCAGGAGGGACAGGCAGCACAGAGGGGGTGGTGGCGTGGCTCTCTACATTAGAGAATCTTTTGATGTTGTGGAACTCCAGGCTGGGAATGATAAGGTTGAATCCCTGTGGGTTAGGATCCGCGGGAAGGCCGGCAAGGCTAACTTCCTGGTCGGGGTCTGTTATAGACTGCCGAACCAGGATGAGGAGACGGATGAGGAGTTTTATAGGCAACTGACAGAAGTTGCAAAATCGTCGGCGCTTGTCCTCGTGGGGGACTTCAACTTCCCGGACATATCCTGGAAACACAACACGGCACAGAGAAAGCAGTCTAGGAGGTTTCTGGAGAGCGTGGGAGATAGCTTCCTGACGCAGCTGGTCAGTGAACCTACCAGGGGAGTTGCCCCGCTAGACCTTCTCTTCACAAACAGAGAAGGACTGGTGGGAGATGTGGTGGTCGGAAACTGTCTTGGGCGGAGTGACCACGAAATGGTAGAGTTCTCTATTCTTGGCGAGGCCAGGAAGGGGACCAGTAAAACTGCTGTATTGGACTTCCAGAGGGCTGACTTTGAGCTGCTCAGGACGCTGGTTGGCCGAGTCCCTTGGGAGGCGGTTCTGAAGGGCAGAGGAGTCCAGGAAGGCTGGGCGCTCCTCAAGAAGGAAATCGTGATGGCACAGGAGCGGTCCGTCCCCACGTGTCCAAAGACGAGCCGGCGTGGAAGAAGACCGGCCTGGCTCAACAGAGAGTTGCGGCTTGTGCTTAGCAGAAAAAAGAGGGTTTATAATCTTTGGAAAAAAGGGCGGGCCACTGAGGAGGACTACAAGGATGTAGCGAGGCTGTGCAGGGAGAAAATTAGAAAGGCCAAAGCTCATCTGGAGCTCAACCTGGCTACTGCCATTAAAGACAACAAAAAATCCTTTTACAAATATATCAACGCGAAACGGAGGACTAAGGAGAATCTCCATCCTTTACTGGATGCGAGGGGAAACCTAGTTACTAAGGATGAGGAAAAGGCTGAGGTGCTTAATGCCGCCTTTGCCTCAGTTTTTAGCAGCAATACCGGTTGTTCTCTGGATACCCAGTGCCTTGAGCTGGTGGAAGGGGATGGGGAGCAGGATGTGGCCTTCGCTATCCATGAGGAAATGGTTGGCGACCTGCTACGGAGCTTGGATGTGCGCAAGTCGATGGGGCCGGATGGGATCCACCCAAGGGTACTGAAAGAACTGGCGGAGGAGCTGGCCAAGCCGCTTTCCATCATTTATCGGCAGTCCTGGCTATCGGGGGAGGTCCCAGTTTACTGGCGGCTAGCCAATGTGACGCCCATCTATAAGAAGGGCCGCAGGGCAGACCCGGGGAACTATAGGCCTGTCAGTTTGACCTCAGTGCCAGGAAAGCTCATGGAGCAGATTATCTTGAGGGTCATCACGCGGCACTTGCAGGGGAAGCAGGCGATCAGGCCCAGTCAGCATGGGTTTATGAAAGGCAGGTCCTGCTTGACAAACCTGATCTCCTTCTATGACCAAGTGACGCGCTTGGTGGATGAGGGAAAGGCTGTGGATGTGGTTTACCTTGACCTCAGTAAGGCTTTTGACACCGTTCCCCACAACATTCTCCTCAAGAAACTGGCTGCTCGAGGCTTGGACTGGCGTACGCTTCGCTGGGTTAGAAACTGGCTGGATAGCTGGGCCCAGAGAGTTGTGGTGAATGGAGTCAAATCTGGTTGGAGGCTGGTCACTAGTGGTGTCCCCCAGGGCTCGGTACTGGGGCCGGTCCTCTTTAATATCTTTATCGATGATCTGGATGAGGGGATTGAGTGCACCCTCAGTAAGTTTGCAGATGACACCAAGCTAAGTGCGTGTGTCGATCTGCTCGAGGGCAGGAAGGCTCTGCAGGAGGATCTGGATAGGCTGGAGCGATGGGCTGAGGTCAACTGTATGAAGTTCAACAAGGCCAAGTGCCGGGTCCTGCACCTGGGGCGCAACAACCCCAAGCAGAGCTACAGGCTGGGAGATGAGTGGCTGGAAAGCTGCCTGGCCGAGAAGGACCTGGGAGTATTGGTTGATAGTCGGCTGAATATGAGCCAGCAGTGTGCCCAGGTGGCCAAGAAGGCCAACAGCATCCTGGCCTGTATAAGAAGCAGTGTGGCCAGCAGGTCTAAGGAAGTGATTGTGCCCCTGTACTCAGCTCTGGTGAGGCCACACCTTGAGTACTGTGTTCAGTTTTGGGCCCCTCGCTACAGGAAGGACATGGACGTGCTCGAGCGAGTACAGAGAAGGGCGACCAAGCTGGTGAGGGGTCTGGAGAACAAGTCTTACGAGGAGCGGCTGAGGGAGCTGGGCTTGTTCAGCCTGGAGAAGAGGAGGCTCAGGGGCGACCTTATCACTCTCTACAGTTACCTTAAAGGAGGCTGTAAAGAGGTGGGGGTTGGTCTGTTCTCCTACATGCCTGGTGACAGGACGAGGGGGAATGGGTGGAAGTTGCGACAGGGGAGTTTTAGGTTGGATGTTAGGAAGTACTTCTTTACCGAAAGGGTTGTTAGGCATTGGAATGGGCTGCCCAGGGAGGTGGTGGAGTCACCATCCCTGGAGGTCTTTAAAAGACGTTTAGATGTAGAGCTTAGCAATATGGTTTAGTGGAGTACTTAGTGTTAGGTCAGAGGTTGGACTCGATGATCTTGAGGTCTCTTCCAACCTAGAAATCTGTGATACTGTGATACTGTGATACCTATGGGCTACACATCAGCTTTCCCTAAACTGATGAGCAGATAGAAGGACATGAGACATGCAGATACAAATGATCCCAATCTTTTCTATGTCTTTAATGCTAAATGATCTGTACAATGTCCCCTAAAAATAATAGAAAAGGATTTTATTTTTTTTCTCAACTTCATTAAAAAAGAGGTTTTTTTTTTGTCTTGTGGAAGAATGGCAGAAGAAAAAAAAATGTTTTTAATGGAGCAGTGATTTAGGGCAGGAAGAAGAGAGGAGGCTGTTCACAGAGCTCATTAACACACCAAAACCTTTCACCTGTAAGAGTAAGCCCCACCAGCCCCAGGCTCATGCTGTGATCAGCTTACATCCAAAAACTAGTTCTGCTCCTCCTCAGCCCAGTTCCCAGTGGGCATGCATCCGCGTGCCTCTAGACGATCCCACCATTTCCACAACTGGCAGTCTCTCTGCTCAGAGCTAGAAGAAAAGGGGAGGCAAGAGGATTTGAAGTACTGATGCTTATCTGAAAGTGTATCCACAAATAAGCAAAAGGCCGACTCCAACCAAGGGGGTTGTTTCTGACTCCTGCAAGACACAGCAGCTACCAAATATGAAACTATTGAACCAAGTGCAAAAGGGTGGCGCAGTTTGACACTTCCAAAGCATTTGCTTGTGGACAGGACTGGCCTGTTGGGGATGATTAAAGCAAAGTAGATCAAACCTAGGAGCGCACACTCCTGAGTGCTCTCCCAGGCGGCCAAGCCTGGGCAGGCTGCAGCAAAGCCCAGCCAAGGGAAAAGCCATTCCTTCAGAGGCTGGCAAAAATTCGGCACACACCGCCCGCCAGGAGCCAGGCATCCGCAGCACCACCATACCCCCGGCATTTCCACACCTCGCTCAGGGAGCATGAACCCCACCTGGGGAGGGCAACATCCCTCGCCACTCAGAGTGGCTGTGCCACAACCAGCTGGGCTCCCCCGCTCCACAAAACCCCTTGGCACAGGGCGAGGAGGATTAGGCATTGCTCAGAGATTGTGGCTAAGGGAAAGACTCCCTGCAAAGGTGTGGAGAGATGCCTTTGATGCCAGTGATGCTCTGCTGGACGGAGATGCAGCGAGCGCAGTAAGTGCATCCGCAGTGACCTGCTAGGGTTGGCTGCTTGCTACCAGAAGACAAGCCCCGGCTTACTGCTGTGGCCGTGGGACTCCTACAACAAACACACATTAACTTCATCCAGTAGTCTACGTTTTTAATCACTTGAATAGCAGATGGCATTTGTAACCTGCTCAAATACATCGGCTCTCAAGAAGACACGAAGACATTAAATAAAGCAACTAATTCAACTTACTGCTCCAGCATCTTGCAAATTAGAGATCTATTTGTGGAACTGACGGAACATGGGAGGTGGGGGGAGGAAATGTTAATAGCACAATTATGCGGTTAATACCATTTTAGTAAGTTATTCAACAAAAAAAATATGAGAAAGCGGCATTTGAAAACATTTAGCAAAACACATTCTTAAGTGAGGATCGAAAGCCATCTGAATAAACTCGGCAGAAGTCTTCCACAGGCGTGGGTTTATAACTATGATTTATGTTCTGATAGCCAGGCAATGAATGCAGTTTGTCAGGCATCTGAGACAGCTTTACATTTATGATTCATTTGCACAAGAAATGCTTTCAACAGCTTCATTTTTTTTAATTTGTATTGTAAGACTATTACATTATAAGAAAGGCCACAGCCAACCCAAATACACATCTAGCCTAATATTCGGTCTCCTAAAGTGTCCAGCAGTGCAGAGCCAGGGAAGAATATGGAGGCAACTGAACCGGCCCATAACACTCTGCTGTCTCCCACCACTTGCAGCTCAAGGGACTTGTGCCCACCGGGATCCCTCTCTTGAGTTGCCTCCATACGTGAGCGCAGATTTGTACAACGTTATTGGCCTCGCCTGATTTGGTAGGATAGCAGCTACTGGGCACTTGAAATAGTTTTATTTTTTGAGGATAGCACCACTCTCAATATAGAAATAATTCAGTACAGGCATTACTGAACACTGGAATATGTACTCCAGGTTGCATGCACAAACATGCATGGATGACAAAAGTCTGACCACAGTTTGCTCTTTCTTTAGGGAAGAAACAGTTCACCTCTTCTTTTACAGAGAAGAAAGTTTTCGTCCCTGATGTATTGCATTTAAATACAATGAACTCTTGCCTTATTTTAATTTATTTTTGAACCAGGCTAGCTGAATGTACTAAAAAGACGGTAGTGATATAAACTACTTTTTAGTGTAGGGTGATGAAACTTGTAATGAACCATCCCACTCACTTTTTATATCAGACAGCTTCCAGAAAAGTTATTTTAGATTATTTTTCTGTTGAAAAGTGGTTATGGCATTGTGAAAAATAGCCTACCCGTAGAAATCATCAAAATACTTAAGTCCCCAATCTTTCAGTCAGCTCTAGTCTGGCAAATTATTCAAACTCTAACCTTGTTTTTCAAGGAATTCACCTACACCACCATTGCAGGATCAGGCACCTCATCACAGGGATCTGCCTAGGTCTTCCCCAGTTTCATCATTATTGTGCTTGGATACTTAGGAGGTGTCATAGTGACAAGGATGACTGAGGATTAACAAAAAAATTGTGTAATTTTTGATTTTTTTCAAAATGCAAACCACTGTCAGACTGCCTCTGCATGGGCCATCTCCCTAGATTTTATAAAGACATCATGGAAAGGATCTGGCAAAGCGCACACAAAAAAATGTACTAGACGGTGACCGAGACGCACAAGAAGTATTTTTAAAGCAGCTCTCTGGGTAATGAAGACAAACACGCAGTATTTTGCTGTACTCTAACCTAAGCACCACGCAGTGCCCCCTGCTGCATACACAAGGCAACAGGCGAAACACCACCGAACAATGACATTATCTGATATTATACAAGATACGCTGTATGCATGACTAATATTTATTTCCTTGATTACTCTTGTTTTCTAAAAATACTAATAAATTATGCAAACATCTTCAGTACTGGCTCAGAGCAGATGTTTTGCACTCTCCCTCTTCCCATCCAGCCTCCTGCGTTGTGTCTGCGAGCAAGCTGTCACCTTACCTCCCACCACCGAGCAGTGGGAAATTCGTGCTGAGAGGGAGCCGAGACGCTGTGCGGCAGGGCAGGGGGAGCATCCGGTGCCGTTATCATGAGATTTAATCACAAGACACTCAGCGGGGCTAAACAGCACAGTGCGGCATGGTCTATATGCTGCCCTTGTCCTAAATACCTAGAGTAAGAAATATATTCGGGAAGTGATGAACCCAAGTGAAGTGCCCATCTCTCTGTACTCTGAGCTAGAAGAAACAAAACAAAGCGAAACAAACATAAGGGAAGGTCAAGTGTTTGATGTAGTTTCCAACTTCCAAATAAACGTGCATTAACAGCCTATAAAAGGTCCCTCACATGCAACATGAAAGGGGTAAATGCGGACTGAGGAACCGTGAGCCTGAAGAGGATTTATCGATCGTCAGACAGAGCCAGGGAGGTCTCCTAATGTGGAACACAAATATTTAATCTGATTCCGAAATCTTATCTGCTGCCCTTAAGAAGATTAACATAAATTCTCTTTCAGCAGACTATGAATTTCTGATCTATTGCATGAAGTAGAAATATTTATCAAGAAGCAAGACTTGAGCATTTTAACCATTTTATTAGCATTCTACTCAAAATTAAATTCAACAGAGGTGGTCAAAGTTCAAATCAGTTCAAGGAAATTACATCACACAAATGTTATTTGCATGCATACGTGTTGCATGATGCAGACATGTTGCATCCATACACAGAGATGAAATCATAAGGAAGTTGTTCAAGATTGCCATTCTTGAACAACAACAAAAAAATAATAATCAGGCATGAAGATGTTACAGCAGGAAAGTTCTTTCTAAAAAAAAAAAAAAAAAAGCTAAAAAAGTCCCGAACTGGTAATATCTGCACTAACCTGCTATCCTGGAATGAAAGGAGATATTTAAGAGAAGAAGCTATATTCAGGGGGAGGAATCCATACACACACCCTTTTTTCTGCTGTACGCAGACTGAGTACAAGGCAGACTGCTAAGATCATGGCTGTGCACTGGTAGGCTCTGGCCTATGAATCCACATAACTAGCCAGGTTTTAGGCTTGTCCTTGACATTTCCTTTCCCCCAAGTGGAAAGGGATGGGAGGAACAGCCATGCCGCAGAAAACTTGCTCCCCTGGAGCAACCCTTCTCATTTCTCTCGTTTCTGCCCATAAGCCCAGCTGGCAAAGGGCCAGAAAGCCGAGTCAAAAGCTTGTAACATGTATTTGCTAGAAATCTGAGGTCCCCACTATGGTTGGTCTGAAGTAAGAAAAACATGGTGGATGCCACGACGGAGGAGGCGGGAGGCTCCACAACCCTGGTCAAATTCAGCCTCTTCCTGTCCAAAAGGAGCTGACCTTCAACACTACGTAGGGTTTCAGGTGGGATCAGTCAACACGATGAAGCCAACCCAGCAGCACACGTACTGACATTCCTGCTTTTTTCCTCAATAGTCAATTCATAGTCGAGCCACGAGGCCACAGCCAAGCATTATCTCTGTGCTATTAGCCCTGGGGCTTTTACCTGTGATGTAAAGCGAGTCAAATAGCCTGGCGTTTGTCATGAGCAACGAGTCTGCACACAGTTGCAGCACCTCACCTAACTGGAGCTGAGCCTTTCATCTAGCCTTGACCCAAGGGCAACCCAAATGAGTCCTCAAGTACCGTGCTGTGTGGGCTTCTGCTTGCAAACTTCGAGGCAATGTAATGAATGGCATATGTACATGCGAACGTTTGCACTTTCCCTGTAGTCAATAAAAAATTATAGTTTCAGGATGAAGTACAAAATGCATTACCATTCTTAGGCTCTATACTAATTCTTTTTACTGTCTAGAGCAGAAATACTTATCTTTCAAAGAAAACAGCACAGGATCACAGAGAGAAGTCGTTTCCTTCCTAGCCCACTGGAAGCCCACATGGCTGAGGCCTGCTATTCAGCAGGGCACAGCAAATACCTCTTTGTTCTTGCTTTTGCACATAATAGCTGCAGTCACAAAATGAGTCTCCCCTCAAAAGCATGCAACAAGGATCCTTGCATAATTTCAGGCCGAGCATTTTAATTTCCCTGCATCTTCTTCCAGAGGTACCTAGTTAGTGAGAAGATGTATGAACACCTGAGGCAACGCAATAATGTCACAGGTCAGACAAGTCCACTGACATAGGACACCTTTTCTAGTACAGCAGGCTAAATTCAAGTGGCCATTACTGTATTTTCCTCATATACCTACTGTGCAGCTAGTATGAAGCAGAAGTCCTGTGGAAAGCCACAGTATACGATCACATATTCTCTCCTGCTCTCAGCTGTAAAATGGCAACAGCAATACATCCTTCCCTCAAAGAGTTTCTGTCATCACAGAAATGGAAAACCATCATACATGTTCTGGTATGGAAATAGTGAGGCCCACATACCTACCCCAATGGAACCTCAGTCCATCATAATCCAGAGGCAAAAGAGTGTCAAAAGTTAAGTTTGTACCAGAAATCATAGATTTGCCATTTCTGAAGCTGTGAACACTTGCCTTGTGAGCTTTTAACTTTAGGTTTTAGCACATAAATTCCTGAGGTACCTTAAGGAAAACACAAAAGCTGCTAATTACACGTGCACACACGCACACGTACATTATACGTGTACAACCCTGGATTATCTGCTTTCTTACATTGTGAAAGCCATTATTCCAGAAAGTACTACCCTGGTGGGCCTCGTTACTGAAGGCTAATCTAGTGTTGCCGCTACCGCTCCTGCCACCAGGAGTACTTAATGTCAAGAATACAAGCTTATATAAAACTTTAAAAGTTTTTCTTCCTTCTGTTTTATCTGCAGCCAAAACACTAATTTTCTGTGCAATATACCCAGCAATACGTATGCAGAAAACTTATTGGCACCAGCAACTACTGCCTTATGCTCATCACAAACTTAAACTAGTCCAAAAAACTCCACGTGAGGCAGGTTGCATTGGACACTGCCTGTTGGACTTGATCCTGAGCTTCAGCAGGCATGTTCTCCACTTGAGCAACATCAGATGATAGGGAAAGACTGTGGTTGCTTTGGGAGGAAGCAGGAACAAGAAAGCGATGCATCACTAGCACCAAATGCAGGGCCTGGGGGCGCTCCAGCCAACTCCCAGCTGGAAGATGAGAGACTCGTTTATCAGCTGGTGCCCTTCAGCAAGGTGCTCAGGGTAGGAGCTGGGCGATGGGAAGCTGTTCTCAGTCTCGCAATTTCCTAGGCAATCCCAGAGCTGTTCTGGATGCTGCTTTGAAGGCTGTGTGGTGAGACAGAATACATATTTTCTGGCACACCTCAAGTTTTCTCAGGGGATAGAGACCACAGCAAAAAAATTTTCAATTTCTAGCCTTCCCTTGGTAAAAGCAGAACTTCATGAATTGAAGAAAAGATGCTCCCCTGAGACAAAGGCACCTCCCCAGGTGGAATTTATAAGCCTGCCACAAACAAAACCAGTTTTAGAGCTCCTCTCCCCCACTCCCTGCTTTTCCTAAAACGGGGGAAAAGAAGTCTTTCATAACACCGTGCATTTGGTGGCCTAAATATAGGTGCTACCAGATGCCCCGCTGACGCAAGGGGGTCAGAATTTGAGAACGCGAGAAAATGACTCAGTTTCCATAAGAAAAGACGACCTGGCACAATTAGCCTGAGAGCGGCACCTGGACGATGTTCCAAAACGCTCATTTCTAAGGCATGCTTCTACTGGGAGAAGTTAGGCAGTTCAGGACTGCCGAGGGTCAGTTCTCACATTTACACCTGACAGAATTAATTCCTTTGGACATGAAACACCCTCAGAGCCCATCTGAAAAAACAACGCCTTTCTGCTGCAACGTCCTGATGTCATTTCCCAATCTCCTTATCCAGATGCTAAGAGTAACACACCACCACATCCAGCCTTACTGGCATCTGCCCCCAATACAGAGAAAGGAAAACTTCGTTACGTGCTTGCAAAACCATTGAGCTCCTTTGAGAAACATCCCCATTTGCCAGGATGCTTCTCACGTGGGTACCCAACAGCCACACACCCCTCCTGATCATCTTTCCAAGTTCTGATGCACTTAAAAATGCTTTCACAACTATAAGCAGTTTAACACTTTTTCCCTTAAATGTGAGAAGTAAAACACCATACTGTGTTCTGTCCTTCCATAAAACTGCCCACACAGCTTCTTCTGACCCAAGAATGCTTTTCCTCCCTCCCATTTTTCTCCGCAAGCCCACACACATAAGGCAAACTTACATTACTTGATTTTTATGATTAGCCGCCTGCTGGACCTCTATTAGAGCAGATAAACACGAGCGCATGAAAAAATTACAAACAGAAGGAAGAGAGGCATATAAACGGGCTCTCACTAACCTTTCGCCAGGGTGGGGGAGCTGGGAAGGTTGGATCCAAGGGGGCCCAACCCGGGCAGCAAATTCGCTCCCGTCGGCGGACAAGCAAGTGAGCAGGCAGGGAGAGCTGGTGGCTGGGCGGGGAGGAGGAGCGTACCCGGGCAGACGAGTGGTTAGCAGCTACGTTAGGGAGTAAGCAGCCAGGAATTGCAAATAACTGTCAGCTGCCTGGGAAGCAGCGAGGAAGGAGTGGATGTTCGCTGCCAAACTGCCCTGAGCTGTCAAGTAGATGCTCTCCTCGCTCTGTGCGGGGCTAACCCTAACCCTAACCAACCCTAACCCTAACCCCTATGCCACCAGCAGGCTTCTCCGCAGCTCCCTTGCTGGGAATGACAGGCAGTCAGCAGGGAACAAGCATGTGCATCTGAGAGTTGCTATCACTTTTGGGCACAACCGGCTCCTGCAAGCTTTCCTCCACGCCAGCTTTAAGGCTTTGTATTGCTGAGGTAGCTGAGAAGTTGCTGAAACACTGAGATTGCCACAGCTGCCTTGATGGCCTCAAAAGGTCTCCGAAAGCCCAAAGCGAGGCAGACATGGCTAATCTCCATAATAAAATTTCCAAATATTACTCTGGTGTGGAATAGCAAGCAAACAACAACAACAAAAAAAAAAACCACAACCTCTGACCTACAGCATTGCTACCCAATTTTCTGTTAGAACATACCTCTGATGATTGTAATGCTCATAATTACAAAGCTGAATGCGTTTTCATCATGGATGGATTGTTGTGGGTGAAGTAGCTTTTGGAAGCCAAATGACTAAAGATCTTTCACAACCACAATCTCAGAGCAGACATCATTTGAAAACCGAAGAGGATTCAGGTCCAAGCCCACAAACTCAAACCTCAATGAGATCGAGCTGAAGCCAAAATAGCAAAGACCTTAATTTTCCAGCCAGGATGCAACAAAGCCCTCATATAGGAGAGGAGATCCTGGGGGTTGCTACTGGGGATAACAACCTCTCCATAGCTCTCAAAACATTTCTGGTTTAAAATAATCAAATTCTTGTGAGAATAATCGACTATTATTTACAGTGCTTTTGACCAAAGACTTTGCAGGATGCGTTCACAAGATTTCAATGTCACTGAAACATATAAAACATGGTCTTACCTCCAGCCCACATATTATCTCTTAGTAAAAAAGAGCCTTTACAGCACCACATCCGATTTTAACTCTCATTTTGTTCACGTTTCCACACCTAGAAGTGATACTTAATCATCTTTTTCAACAGACTTTCTGCCTTGTTTTCCGTAAACATAATTTGCGTCAAAATGCATTACAAGGGAACAGGTCAGAGCATCACCACACCTCGCTGCCTTTTCTCCAGCAGCATGCTCGGCCTTGCATTGTACACAGAGACAAAATTGTTGTGTGGTGGTTAGTACTGAGCTTTCATGTTAATGGCCGGCCTATAGCACTGATAGTCTTCAGCGTATTGTGCAGGTCTAGCAAATAATTATGCCTTTAGTGTTTCTGGCTATTTTGATGCAGCTTTGGTCGATCCTAAGATCCAAGTTCCTTTCAACTAGCAGAAATGCAAATACACGTTAGAGAAAAATGCATCCTTTGCATTATAATTTCTACTTATGCAATCTCCTACTGGTGGTTCCACAAGTTTCTGCTTCACAGGCTCTTTGTAACTGAAATTTACCTTCGGACGCCTATAGTTGTAGCACAAACACACTGAAGAGGTTTCTAACACCCGTTCCCGACCAGTTTTTGATGGCAGAAGTGTTACACCCAGCCTGGCACACCTTCCATCTGCAGCACACCTATCCTGCGGACAGTAAGGGGGACTTTGCCTTCGAGTCCAGCCAAACGGATACATTTAAACAAGTGAAGAGCAAAAAAATAAGAGAGGAATAGTTCTACAACATAATTGCATACTTATAAATAGCATGTTTTCCACGTGTGTCAGATATCAAATAGCTTAATGACAACTGATAACTGGCTGATTTCTGCAATCTGCCATCAGCTGCTATTTTCAAGAGAACACGAGCTATTCCTAATATCGCAGTACAACTCCACTTAGTTGTGTAGGAAGCTTACATTTTTCAACCAGATGGCAGGTATATACTATTTTAACCAAAATCCTGTTTTAAGAACACTGGTCAATATAATGACAGTGCTTGACAAGCAAAGAGGCAGATGAAAGTAGATAACTACATAATACCATTTAGTATCGCCCTTTAAAAAAAATAACATACTTATGAACGGCAACAGATGGGCTGGGCAAACAGGCTGCATGACCTCATTTACTGAAAAAAATATTAAAAAAGTGGTTTTTTGTTTGTCTGGATGTGTATTTTTAATTAAACTTCAGCCTTTATTTCCGAAATATACTTTGCAAAACTTGGATGTGATTTTTTTCTCAATCCAAAGGCTCTGTTCCCAAGTCCCTCGGAACAGAGCTGTTCTGCTCTATTGCAGTGTGATTAATGCACACAACTGCCTTAACACCCAGCGAGGGAAAAAAGCCCAAGATGCACAGCCACCTCTAGAATACAGGGCTTGATACGATACAAATAATCTGTTGTAAAAGCTCTCTGTCATTACAGCAATGTCTACTAATTAGCAAATAAATTATTTACACTGGCATTTCTGTTGCAGCAGAAGCCCATTATCCTGTTCTGTCTCATTGGCATCTCTTAAATAGCAACAGCAAACAGGAGCTGTGAGATACAGATTACATCTTGCAGAAGCGAAATAACTCAGCATTTTTAATAGGCAGGAATTCAGAACTGCCTTAGCCTGGACACATTTCCTCTTCTTTCCCAGCCCCTTTCCATGCCTGACCAACCGCAGCCCTATATTCCTCCCTTTAGCACGGGACGTGATTTGCCCTCCCATACTCACACGGTGCCTGGGGTCCTTCCTTCAAACGCAGGCGCTGGCTCAAGAAGAGAAGCAGGCGCAAGTGAAACAGCCCAGGTGATCCCCGCAGCTTCTCCTCTCCTCGGTGGCACACCCTCCCTTATACGCAAAGGTAATCTGAGCAGAGAAGACCTGATGTCCTACCAGTCACATACACTGAGCCTTTGGGTTCTCTAAAGCCATACCGAAGCACTTAGGAATAGCTGTCTGTATATTGACTTTTGTCTTTTTTTTTTTTTTTCCCCTTGGATGTATGCCTAAGTGAGAAGGAAGCAAACTCTCTCCATATTTCACACCCATTCACACTGCATTTTTTTAAGGGTGTTGCTTAGAAAAAAAAAAAAATTTACAAGCTCGTTCAGCTCCAAATGTCCAACCAGACAGTCATGTATTTTCCTCTGGTTATACTGACTCGGTTATTTTCCCACACACTCCTGATGCAGCAAAGGACTTGTCTGAGCAAGCAAGACAACACTTTAGGCAGCAGATTAGAAAATACAAATGCTCACGGAGCCCAGCACTGTGTCCCATCCGGCAAGCCTTGGCTTTCCATCAGTAACCAAGGCATGGGGAGGTGCACGACTTCCTGAAGGCTTACACCATGGATACATGCTTCAGGTTCAGGCAACCACCAGTGCAGGCCCTGGGAAAACCAAGGGGCTGTGTGGGCTCCATGCAGGCACTGAGGGAGCGGAATCATTAACAAAAGGATTCTCAGGAACATCTGTAAAGTGAGGGAATGAACAGCACATTATAAAGAATGTCCTGGAGCATGTTTCCCAGCGAGGCTGTGCTGTCTGAGACCTTGGAGGCTCTCAAAACCTGACTGGATCGAGCCCTGAGCAAGCTGGTCTGATCTCAAAGCTGAACTTGTCCAGAGCAGGAGGCTGGCCTAGAGACCTCCTGAGGTCCCTTCCCACCTGAGTTTTCTTCTGGTCTTCTTGTGTCTGATGTCCTCACTCATTCCTGGCCTCATTCTCCCAGGTCACCTAGCATCTCACCATTGCAGATCAATGAACTGCTGACCATGTACTACCCAGGCCAGCAAGCTCTCACCAGTCCAGCACCCTCACAAGAATTTCAAGGCCCATTCACTACAAAGGCATAGCAAGGCACTCTCCTCCAGCCACGAAGGTCTCAGGCCCAAGATTTACCTCACGGCCCTCACTGAAGAGGTCTTGGTTGACCCAGTCCCAAAAGCTGGCTGTCCAGCTAGCCCGATAAACCATCCCAACCACCAGTCCCTCAGGAATGGTTTCCAGTAGGTCCACAGCAACTTTTGCTGGGAAAGAAGCAGAGAACTGAGCTCCCATTTTGAGAAAAGGATGGTTCTGGGAATTACATTAGAGGTCAAGTCCTCAAAATTTTTCTAAAACGCCTGAAGGCCTTACAAAATCTCTGTGAAGCCATTCCCATAGCTGTGTAGAAAACCTGGGGAAATGTAGCCATACACTTGTTTAACTGAAGTGGTGTCATGTAGTCATGGGGCAAATGCAGTCCAGACAATGGGTTTGCCCCCATAACCCTTGGCCTGGGCAATGCAACTGATAGTTTGTCTTTCTCAGCTCATTTTCTTAGTAGACAGGTCTTCAAAAACAGTCCGTTCATCAGAAAAGGAAACCAAGTTAATCTCTGTAATTTCAGGTATTTGGAACTACTTTTAGGCACACACCCCAACACACAGCACGCAGGGGGTTAGGAGCCAAGAAATGCAGAGATAAATAATGTCTCAGCTCTAAGGAAGGATTTTCTAGATTTCTCTGTAAGTTTGTACTACTCACTTTTTTTTTTTCATTGAAAGAAAATCTTCATGAATCTAGCAAGAATAAAGACATCACTAGAATAACTGAAAATTTGTGTCACGTTAAAATCTTAACTAGAATCAGGAGTGAATCTTATAGGTGGCAATAATGAAACAATGCTGAGAAGTAGCACCCTGACACCTCTTTTCACAGGCTCTTTGCTTGAAATTGCAATTACAGTAAGTAGGAAGACAATTCTGACATTAAAAAAGTGACATTGTAACAAAAGAAAATGCTGTTTTTGGCTAGAGAGGAGATCCTGAATCACAGGCATGGCTTTACGATGGAGTACAACCCACTGGCTGCTGAGGCCCCAGAAGATCATGCAGGGAGAGTTGGGCAGAGTCATCTCCAAGTTACTGGCTCGTGCTGTGCTCAAGAGCATGGCCAAGGTGCCTGGGACCACGTCCCACCAGTCAGCAGCACAGAACAACTCGATTTTGTCTCCAGTCCCTTATGGGAGCACTGGTGGTCTCCTGCAATGCCACTCACAGAAAATGGCTGGGCTGGTGGTCCCACCGTGAGCTCTGAGCTGCAACCTCCTTGCAGGCAGACGTGTGGTTAGGGACAACGTCCAGTTGAGAGCATGTACCAGTTCTGCTGCACAGACAGCCTAAGAGTTGAGCACCTCACAACACCAAGTCTGGAGGATGGGGAGTCAGGTTGGCTTGCTTCCACACAATGGGACCGCAGCTGGTGCATGGCTGTAGAGGGAAGGAAGCTATGTTTCTGCCCTATGGGAAAGCTTGATTCACACCACAAGGTATACCTGTCTGGATCTCATGAGAGCTACCTACCCACTCTGACTGTCACTGTGATTTTTCAGCTTTCTTCCAGTGCCTGACCCAATAGCATCAGCGCTTTTGGGGCACAAAAAAAGAAAAAGAAAATAAATAACTAAATAAAAGGAAGAAGAAAAAAAAAAAAGTGAAAAAGATGTGTCCACAGAACCCTGAAATGCAGACAGACAGCAGCCCTGCTATCACTGCTGCAGTTCATTTAAAGCTAGTATTTTTCTATGCTTTTCCATGCTGCAATCACATTTCCAGTTCCTTTGCAGATCTACCTGGAGGGACTGAATAATTTGCATCTATCTTTTCCCAACATTCCACATATTATTTGCATTTATCGTGAATGGGTGGAGAATAATAGTGCTTAGTGCAAGAAATAAATACATTTAAAAAACAAATCAGTCAGTGCTGCCAGTCAGACAGATGCAAAAGTTGACAAAATATAGCCTTTCATTATTTTTTCATTCCAAGCAATGCACAAAATACATGAAATATAAAAGAGTGCCTCACATAGATTTTTTCCAGCTGAATGGAGCTTTGACAGTCAAGAACACTGCATTTTTCACATAATAAAATGTGATTTTCCATCAATTGTACTGGTAATGAAAATGTAACATACAGCACAATCCCTTGAAAGCCAAGGAGTCTATGCCAAGGGTGAGACTGAAAGTTGCAAAACCAGGAGCCTCAAGGCAAGAGAAGCAGGGGAGAAAGAAGAACGGGTCCTCCACCACTCATTTACTTTTCTACCAGTCCTTCCCCTAAAGGGCTCCCCCTTCTCCCTTTCCTTCGGTTGGGTGGGAGGAGCAGCCCAAGCAAAACCATCCATCTGGTTCCCATCACAGGAAAGACTGCCTATTCTAGCTCCTGCCAAAGCCTGTCATTAGCAATCAGCATAAGGGAGAGCATGAGAAAACACAGTACAGCTAAGACAACAAACCTAATACTTTTAATACACTAATCATAACAGCAGTACTCAATTTCGTTCTTTATAAAAATATCACAGGAGTCAGGTGGGTCATCCTGGTAGCCTCGTTTTATCAGAGAAACTAATTTAGCAGGCAATGCAAATGACATTTTCTTCTGCCACAGCACACCCATCAGAGCCTATCAGAAGCATCTGCAAGAGTGAAATATGGCAAAGAAGGATCATTTGATTAAGCGGATGCAAAACCTCGCTACCCATTAATATACTTTGTCTCCTTCTAGCTACAACAGAATAGACACAGTGTTTAAATCCTGAAGCAGCCGTTATATCCCAGACCTAGTGTTTTATGAAAGCTTGGAGAGATGACCACCAAACTTCCTGTGAAGGAGTCTTTTAATTACCTATCTGAGCTAATTAAACCTGACTGGGGTCAAAAGTGATCTGCCAGCAGGGGACAGAGAAAACGGGCAAGCTCTAATCCTCTGCTATTTACTGAAGCAGCCTCGAGGCTCAAACCGGAACCCATGAGAGCTCCATCTCCTTCCTGCAAGCAACGCAGACATCTTGCTTGGGGCTTTTGTCCAGTCTCTATGAGCAGCGTTTTTCCCCATCCCTTTGACAAGAGTGGCACCTGCTTCAGTTGGCTCAACCCCACAGCCCCGGAGGAGCACATCCATCAGGTGAACACCCTGAGATCTCCAGGAGAGCAATCTTTGCTCCACAACTCCTCCCTTCAGCTCCTTGCACAGAGCAGCACCAACATCACCACTGACACGTGCAATTAGTTTCTTTTTAAAGATTTCCCTTCCCTCCAATGCTCCACACTGGGGGCAGGGGGCAGAGATAAGAAGTGGGGAAGAAACCTCCTTCAAGAGGAACCACCACATCTCCATGCAAGGATGACATGCCTTCAGCTCCTTAGGACTCTCCCCATCAACATCCCTGCCACCTGGCTTGCCTCTTGCCAGCTTCCTCCTTTTGTTAGGATGTTCCCACGCAGATCTAATAATAGCCTCAACAGATGAGTGAATACGAGTAACAGTTCTTTCTGCCTACTTTCAGGAAACTATTCCCCCCATTTGTTTCTCTCATTTTCCTGCTGTGGTATTTAGCTCCAAATTTTAACGGCCCATTTAACAAGGGGAAAGCGTCTTCTAGGAATAACTTGCCCTGGGCTATTCCATGGGCTGCTCAGAAGTGAAATCCGATCATTTATACTCCCTTCAGTAGAAGAGGACCATCCTCTGAACCCAAATAAAGCACAACTAGACACAGAGATGGAAAGCAAGAGTGTTTTCTTCCCCATTCTCCCTCTCATGCCCCTTTTGCCATGTTTGTTATCGAAGTGCTTTAGAAAGTAAACATCACTGGGAGGCCAGAGCTGAGCTAAGTCTGCTAAGTCTGCTCTGACTTCAGGTGGAATAATAAATAAGAAATGTTACAAAAAGTCATTAATTTTTGTGGGGCAGGGCATTTATTTCTCAGCCCACAGTGGTGAAGTGACATTGCACTCTCATGTGCTGGTTGGTGACACGCCTCGTGTTGGTGTGACTACTTCAGGTTGCTCGCTGGATGCTGGGGATCAGTCCACCACCCAGGAACGAGGTGCACAACCATGGGAGAATGGTATGGAGAAGTCCGTGGTACGGAGAAGTCCTTGGGCCAGCAACGGAGAGATGCGTGTCCATGGGAGCTAAGGAGGACAGGACGGAGAATGGGAACAGACAGCTCTGTGAAAAGCCAGAGGGGCAGCTTTGAAGGAAGACCTGTGGTAGAAATGGAAGTTGGTGCCAAAAAAAAAAAAATAGAATGAAAAATGCTGTGTAAGAGCAATCAAGTTGCTGAAGACCAACCAGTTAGGACAGGGAAAGAAGCAACCAGGCTACTGCTGATGGATGAAAGTTCAATTTCTTCCCCAGAAGATGGGAAAATTACTCTCCCATCTTAAAAAGAATAGATAAAAGGGTAAATAAAAGCCCTCAGGAATCAGACAGAGCCAGAATCAAGGATGGGGAGGAGGACCAAAAGAGGAAATACCCCAGCAGTACTGGAAGATGAGATAAGGAGAGGAAGGTGAGGCAAGCCCTTGGGCAGGAGAAAGCACTGAGACTGTGGGATAGGAATGGGGGAGTGATAGGTAATGAAGATGGAGAGAGAGAAGGGCCAGGGATAACAGGGAATAGAGCAAGTGGAGAGAAGTGGAAGAAACATGACTACAATAGCCGGAGGAGGGAGAAAAAAAGAAAAAATGATGAGGGCTGAACAACCAGAAAGACCTGGGAAGGAAGATGTGGGAGGAATGGAAATCACAGCACCTGACCAAATTTTTTCCTATTGATCTCCCCAGGGTGCTCGACAGAAGTCTGTGCTCAGACTCCCCTCCCCAAAGGTCACGTGTTTTAAAATGATTACTGGGAGGTGCAGGAACTCCAAAAGCAGCATTGCTCCTTCCACACAGCCCACGGCCCACCTCTTTCACTCCTGTGACCCACACAGAAGCAGGGCTCAGGCCCCCATTTCACTTTTTACCTGCTACCACCTCACACCAAATATACCTTTTACACTGTAAAGGGCATGTAAATGTAAACTTTATACCAAAATTAATGCAACTGCATAGAGGAAAACAAATTCCTCTATAGAATTCAAAAAGGAGCCCAGGATAAAATGAATATTTTACATGCAAGCCACTGCTATTCAGGGCATCCTATTCCAGCCACAGAGAGATGTATTTTGTAGGAAAGTGAGCTAGTAGAAATTTATCTTTATCTTTTAAAAGTTACGGATCTTGAAGGCTTTGCTTCCCTTTCACCATTATTCTAGGTTCCTAAACATTTTTGCTGCTGTTTTTCACTTTGGAAACACTTACTCTTAAATAGCAGAAGATACTATGCATACAAAGCCTGTGAATTTTTAAGACAGTCACTCAGACCTGAGCAATACAAAGAGAAAAGAAGTGAAGGGTTGGAGACGGGCAGACGGTGAGCTGTGCAGACAAGCACTGCAGCCGCAGTGTTATTGCAACATGCTAAAGCATGGCTTGCCAGAACTTCTAACTCCCTACTTTTACAAGCTTAAAAATGCAAATACAAGGTCTCACTGTAAGGCTGAAAGTTGGGAGCTCAAGTTTCAGCTAAAAAGTACATTCCTCGTGCTGCCATTACTTAAGATTATGAAAGAATTGCACGCATATTGAAAAACCTGATTTGGTGTGTCTCTAAACTAAACTAAAAAAAAAAAAAAAAAAAAAAAAAAAAGCTTACTTTGTAATTTGGAAAGGTAAAGAAAGATTTTGGAAAGGTAAAGAAAGGGATGAACAGCATGAAAGGTGCTTTTCATCAGTTGATTACATATGTTTGTTTTAAAGTGATTGTATAGGTATCGTTTTCACAAAAGTGCTCACCCGAACTTCAATAGAGGTTTTGAATGTGAAGGAGTAAATCAGTGCTGCTGGGTTACCCTGTATTTGAAAAAATAGTTTTGGACATTTTTTAAATGCATAATGCTTACTATTATATACACACGACATACACTTTCTATACTATAGTTACAGGACCGAACCTGGTAACACTTCCCCAAATACCCTGAGCACCCAAGCAGCTCTGGCTTGGGTCTCTGAGCTGCCCTCCCTGCATCTCAAACCATGTCAAGGCGACCGCACTGTGATGAACTATCCTCATTAACAGTGAACTTCTGTGTTTTGATGAGGTAAATGAATAACTATGTTTCCTCCCTAAGTGGTCTATAAATCATCAAGGCATTTAGCCACTTAGCTGTGTGCTGTCAAATATACTTTGCAATGGCCAAACACAATCCATATGATGAACTTACACAGCTGGAATTTTCTGAGCACCAGCAACTTCTTCCCTCATGACTGAAAACAAAAAAAATTGGATGAGAAGCAAAGCTACACCAGTACTTTGCTGTCCACCTGAATCCACAAGCAGCCTGACCCCAAGATGCTGTAGGATGTCAAAGGTGTGAACTGCAGGAAAGGAAGAAAAAAAAGAAGCAGGAGACTCACAGAGAAAGAGAGAGAAGAGCAGGGAAAAAAGGAAGAAAATAGATAATAAAGGAAAATAAGTATCAGTGACCCAAGGAGGCACAGATTTCCTGCATAATGTGCAAAGTAGAGGCAGAATAAAATAATCTATAGCTAAAAGGCAGAGATAATATTCACCACAGCTTTCGTGCACTGTCACACTGTGTGTCAGCAGAAAGACCAGTGTTCACAGATACACTAGAGTCAGATTTGGAAACAGAGCTGCCCCTGTCCGCTGCTGGGTCTGGACTCACGCCATTTTCTGCCATTTCAGCTCAGCTCGACTTTGCCTGTGGGACCGCCATAGTGCTGTGGTGGACACAGAAGCAGAGAGTTAGAAAGCATCTCCTCTGCCTTCCTTTCTGCTGAACTGATTTTAACCTAAAATAAAGGGGGGGGGGGGGGGGGGGGGGGATAAAGGATCTGACTGTGCTTGACCTTTTTGCCTCTGGCAGCACAGTGAGCGGAGCCTGGGGGCAGAAGGATGAGCAGAATGCTTTCCGAATCTCTGACACAGACGTGCAGTGACGCCCAATTCACCTGGTCCTGCCAGAGCAGCAGCCAACCTGCCTCCCTTGTGCTTGTTCAGACCCATCGTCCCCAGGGGCTGCTAAAAGCGGAAGGATGTATTTTCCCTCACATTAATTAATACATATATATATATCTGCACCCTTTGTGCATTCAGTTAAAAATTACACACTGAAAAGCCCAGAGGGCTCACAAAAGGGAAGGAGTCCGCTTGCCTTCGGGCTAACCCATGGCAGGTGAACGCGGCCCGAGCCCCATCCCCACCCCGCTGGGGTGGCTGCCCCCAGGCCCCAGGCGTGAGGCCCGCAGGCCCCCGCCATGTCGCCATGTGGCGCCCAGGCCGGCCGGCCGCCATCCCCTCGCCTGGAGGGGCCCCTAGCGGCACCGTCCCGTCCCCGGGAGCGGAGGCCTCTCTCTGCTGCCTTTCTAAATCCGTGTATGTATCGCAGGTGTTCGTCTGTACTCGAGACATATTCACAAGCTTCACTTCGCCCTGGGGCCCCGTGAGAGCACAAGCACAAACACAAAGGGGCACGGACAGACAGCCCACGAACCCTTCCCGTGATCGCTGGTGGGGATGTGATTAGGCAGGCAGAAGTCAACCAGAAACAGAATCGCCCGCTAACACCAAGTTTAGCACAGTCACCACGGAGTCTCTACAGGTCCCACAGAAGTGGTACACCAAAGGCCACCGGCTCAGGCCACGTGCATTTGGCTCCCCTCCAGAGGTGATGTGTTAGGGGAAGTCACTAAATGAGGTTGATGAGGTGGTGAAAGACCTCGGGAGGTCTCCAGCCTAGCCTCCTGCTCCAGCAGGACCAGCCCTGACTCCACATGAGGTTGTGTAGGGCTTGGTCCAGCTGGGCACTGAAAACCTCCAAGGAAAGAGCACCCGCAGCCCCTCTGGGCAACTTGTCAGTGTTTAATTATCCTCACAGAGATTTACTTTTTTCTAATAGTTGCTCAGAAAATCCCATTTCAGTTTGCAACAATTGTCCCTTGGAGGCTGGCTCCATCTTTTCTTTAACGTCCCCATAGGTACAGGCAGGCTGCTTTAAGGTCACCCCAAAGCTGCCTCTTCTCCAGCCCCTGCCCCTCAGCCTCCTCCACAGGGCATGCTCTCCAGGCCCCTGACCATCAGAAAACTAGTACTCTGACTGGTATACATGATTAGCTACTGCCATATAAACTGGCATAAATGCTAAAATGTATATATGTGAAGCCACAGCTGGAATATTAGATAGTTGTCTAGCACAACAGCAACAAACTTCACAACTACACATCTGTTGAAATGAAAGGCTGGCAGCAGAGATCATGTATGGTTTAATAAAAGGGCAAGCCTCTGTCAGGGCAGCAGAGGGAACCTAGTTACCATTTTTCACAAGGCGTGACTCACTATGAAATGCACATGAATATGCTAAATGCCTTTAAAACTTAATGCTTTCAGTATGAGTCATGCTCCAAAATGCTAGTGTGTTTTATACCAAGAGAGCCCTCTGATTCACATACCAAAGAGGAGCATAATGATAATTCGATGCAGGTAAATTATTTGTAGCAAGACAGACGTCACACTAGACAAATACGAGCTGCAGTCCAAGAAACCGTGCTCAGTGCCTCACACTTGGGGAAAACTAGAGGAATGATTGGCACCTTCGTATACATTGCTGGGAGTAGCAATAATTAAAAGAGCATTAGTGGGAGAAACATACCTCTTCCAGGAATTTTGGCTCAAACTTGAAGCCTGCATGACCACAGGCACTTAGCATCGGATGACAAAACACTTTGAGAAAATGTGGAGCTCTGACAGACTGCAGGAGACCCCTTCCCTTTGTACACCATCAAAACCCATCTCCAGCAGAGAAGGGAGGCCTGAATAAATCTCAGAGTCAAAGGAAACACAGGAGGTGGATCTGGGCACCCTGGGTGGTTCTCCGGGAGCAGCTCTCCTCTGCTGTGTCCAGGAGCCACATCCCTGGGCAGAGGCAGAGCAGTACTGCACCCAAGCTGGTCCCTCGCACCCGTTCAGGTGCCCTGGCAAGTCACTGATGCGTACATAGCAAATTCAACCCCTGTGCAAAACGACCTCAGTACACCCAGTAAGCTGACAAGGTCAAGAGCTGCTGCACAGAAGTAGGCACAAACTCAGTACCCTGGCTCAGGGACACTGAATAAAAGTCACAGATTCAGCTTCTGCAACCTGTGAAGACAGCATCAAAACCGCCCAGTCAGACTGGTTAGCTGGCCACTCCACTCCCCTGCACTGGAATCAGGATTTCCAACTTGCTCCCCAAGGGAGCTGGAAAAATAAGTCGTCACCATTACAGAACTGCACCAAGACATGAGGAGATCAGCAGCAAGACTCCCACTGACACAGGTAAACTCAACCAGGTACCCCAACAGGCTCCAAAGAAACTTGACCCAGAAAAAAAACTAACTGCTATTCTGAATGGGGGAAAAAATAAAAATGGGGAAAAAAAAGGAAAAAAAAAAAAGTACTTCTTATCCTTTCTTTTTCCTTCCATTTCTCCCATTTACAAGCTTGTCTCTGCCTAGCAGCTGATCACTCATTTGTCTATGTTTCTAAGGGAAAAGTATTGAACATGCCCAGAACAAGAGAGTATCAGAACGGTCAGTGCAGTCTGCCCGTGAGCTGCAGAGCCATTGATCTCAGAGACACAGAGACACACATATTTCTTCTTTCAGCTGCCATTGATCACTATTTTTTCAGACTAACCAATGCAGAAAAAACACCATGAACGTTCAGCATGCCAAAGCATACTTGAACTGCTCCGACATGTTACGCTGGAATTAAAACAAAGAGTTATTTCTGGTTTGTTTTATTTCCTCGCTAGTGTGTCAACTGTTTCAGGATCCCGTGCCGACAGCAACTACCCTTTGCTGAGAGCTAATGAAGTTAACTTCAAAAGCAGCCATGTCCTGGGCTAGACCTGATGCTGGGGATCAGGCGGAGGCTACCTGGTAGTACGAGGTATTGTGCCCAGCACTGATGTGCTGCTTAAAGTACGGACGGGATGCTGTGGATTGTGAACTCACCAGAAGTGAATCAAAACCTTAATACATCTGGGGGGTCTCTGAACAAGACAGGCTTCCCTGCCACTGAAGCAGGGAGAGGGTCTGTACGCTTGTCCTGGCTTGAGGACACTCGTGGCACAAGAGCATCCCACCAGAGCTGGGGCTCAGCTACAAAGGGCTGGCAACCAAGGTGCTAACTCATAATGTATCTGTAAACACTTTTATTTTTCTGGAGCTACATCAAGGTCTGGAAGCAGAAAAAACAGTTACTCCAAACCAAAACTTGGCACTGTGACCCTGCTTGTGATTATTTCAAAGCCAGCAAATTCCCAGGATAGTTAATAGCATAGTGCTCTGCTTAGCAGGGAGAAAATCCACAAAAACAAAAGTGGAATAAATGGAGAGGCAGCGGTACCTCTGAGACACCAAAAGTACAGAGGGCTGCAAACCAACCAAGGGTCAACAACACACAGCTTTTGCAAAGACCACCAAGGCACACGCTGAGAGGAAAGCGCAGACACATCTTGAGAGGTAGCTACTTCTCTCTGCTCAGCCGCAGTGAGGCTTCAGATGGAAGACTTTGCCCAGCCTGGAAAATAACCCTTGTAGAAAAAGGTGGGCACATTTGGGATAGCGTCCAAGAAGCAAGCAACATGTTTAGAAGAATGATCTATAGATAAAAACTCAGAAGTCTGAGTGGGGAGAAGGCAACAGAGGTGACAAATACATCCCAAGATGTATTGAGACCAGATAACAGTATGAAAAGGGCAGTTATCAGTTCTGCAAGCAGAAAAACAAACAAACAAACAAACATACAAACAAACCTTCCTCTACATCTAATAAGTTTTAAGTAGAGGGTAGTAGGAAAATTCTTTTTGACTGCATGGAGAATGAAAGCCTGGCATGTTTTTTTTTTTTTTTTAAGGTTGTGAAATCACCCTCATCAGAGGTTTTGAAGATAAATATCTATCCTTCTTGGGGGCAAGGAGATGGACTAGGAGATATCTTGAAGTCCCTTTTGGCCCTAAATTTCTAGAAGTACTCCAGTTGCACTATTATACCCTTTCTTGTCAGTAGGCTCCTACAGCAAGCCTTAAATAAAAATAAATAAATAAATAAAAGTGCCCTTAATTTAGTTCCATAAAAATGATTCTCATCTTCCCCCTTGCTTTGATTTTATTGAGTCACCAGCCCATACCTCTGGGTCACACCTCGCTGAACAGAAGAACCTCTGGTGCTCACCCATGCCATAAACATGGTGGATGCAAAACCCATCAGCTCTGGCAGCTTTATGACAAGACGATGTCACAATGTCAGCTTTATGACTACATGGCAGCATTAACCCCGGGTCTTGCACAATACCCACAGATAATGGCTTACTGAATATACTGAATTTCACCAAGGAGCGGAAAGCAAGTCAGAGGTGAGGGGCAGGAACGGATAATTGAAAGATTTAAAACAAATATGTAATAGTCATATCTGCTTCCTGTTTCCAGAGTTAAAGGAATTTCCTGTTTCCAGAACCAGCTATTTAAGGAAAATACTGACAACAGAGGGTGGTTTTTTTTCCCCTCAATACCGCCAAATAAAATAAGTTAATAGGGCCAGTGTTCCTGAGCACATTCTTTGGGGAGGAGTGGCTGCTCGTTTGCAAGCTGCGCAGATCAACGCATCCCTGGCGAGCGAGCCACCGGCCTGCCCGGCCACCATGTGTGGTGGCCACCTGGAGAAGAAGGACGAGGAGAGCTTAGAGAGCACCTGCAGCCCCTGCACAAAGAGGGTTCTGCCTTTCAGCTCCTTCTTCCAACCCGTGACACTCTCACCTGCAATAAATATTGGGGTCAATCCAGACTGAGTGGAATATCTCCACCGGCAAGGTGGGACCCTGGGTCAGAGGGCCAAGGTCTGCACAACAGCCCCAGCAAGGAAAAACGTGACAGCTTCAGTGGTAGGTGCGCAGAAAACCAGGCTGGATGAATGCAACGTAAAGGCACGCAGTATGTTCAGCTCCAGTTCAGCTCCATCCCTATCTTCTCTATATTGATATTATCTTTATATTGAAAAAAAAAAAAAAAGTGGTACAATAGAATAGAACAGAATAGTTCAGTTGGAAGAGACCTAGGAAGATCACCTAGTCCAACTGAGTGACCACCTCAGGGCCAAACAAAAGATAGAGCACATTATTGAGGGCATTATCCAAGTGCCTCCTGAACACCGACAGCATGGGCATTAACGATCAGACGGGTGGAAGCTCCTTTATCACTCAGTGTTGGATATTAGCACAAGTACATATTTTCCAAACAGCCTACAATATGCATCCAGTGGAAACTAGTATTCTGGTGGAAGGCAAGACAAAAAGAAGCAACGATTTCCATTCTGCAAGAGGAAAATGACTGCAGTAACAAGGGTGGCCAGAGCACCAGGGGTAGGTGCTGCAAGAGGGGGATCTCCGAGGGGAGCCTGGTGCCATCCCCAGGGCCACCCACACCGACAGACGGGGAGAGCCAGCATGGGCAAGGGGCCCCACAACCAGCCCCAGCTCTCTGCTCCTGCGATTACTCGGCAAAATACCTGAAGACTTATTTTCTCCGAGGATGAAGCCGGATGCCTTTCATTCCAGCTGTTTTTACAGATTAGTCAGTCAAGGAGACACAAAAGAAATCCTAGATTGCTCACTTGTGTAGTATTGCTGTCATGCTGTAATTTTAGTAGTTTCCATCTCCGCTTCAGGGCAGCTCAGACATGTAAAAGGAAAAAAGAGGGGGGTACCTTCAGTTTACAATAGCAGCTCAATGTTTGCAAACTGCTTTAACGTAATGTTTAGCGAGGCATTAGAGAGAACCATTTGCTCACGTTTAAGTGACTTAAAGGTATATCCCTGCTGATAAATCCAGTAGGGCCCTGACCTCCCCAGAAATATATACCAAAAAAAAAGGTTTGTAAGCAGGACTTCATACCTGTTTATGAAGGAAAAACAGATAGATGGGGTTGATGAAGGGTTCGCTGGGCTTTCATGCGGGAGGCTGTGCAGGCAGAGGGGAGCTGGCGCTGCTTTATGGGGGGACAGAGGTGGGTCGCGTGCCCCCCGCCACCCCGCTGCTCGTGGCATGGGGCCCTTCCAGGGTGGCAGTGGGTAAAAGACGCGATGAAGCATTTCTGCTAGTATAGAAACAGCAGCCTGTAAGCAGCCTTCTCCTCCCGTCCTCCAGGGTCTGCTGCTCTCCTCCGTACCTCACACGGCACGGGGCTTACCCCTAGCCTCGATCTTGATCAACAAGTCTTCCAACACAAAAATGTTAAGGCTCTGCCATCGTCCTGATCTCAAAACAGAAAATGGAGCCTGAGAAGTCACACCAGGCTTCATAATTCAGGAGTTTCCTGATGGTCTTCTTCTTCCTGCCTCCACAGGAATCCACAGGCTTATCCATCTGCAGTTACGCAAAGCACATTTAAGCAGGCACAAATTCGGGGGAAAGGAGGGGAAGGGAGTTGGACGGGATTGCCACTACCCTTGCATCACTCCCATGATTAACTGGAAAGATTTGTTATGGGGAAATGCACCAAATGGGGGGAGCAGAAGGCAAAGACAAAGGCTTGGCAATGGTCAGTTTGGGTGTGAGAAACACACAAAAAATGTTGCTTCAGATTTTTGCAGTATTCAAATTAAATGTTCTTGTGTTATTGATACTTTTGTCCGTGAAATATTTGGGGTGTTTGAGTTAATACACAGACAGGTGTCCAAGCGATCTCTCAATCCCATTTCCTGCCATTTTGCACCAACAAACACAATGCTGGATGGAAACACGCCTGTTTGCCCCAGCTGCCAAACCACATACACATATTGCACAAATCTGGCGTGTTTTTCCTGGACACTTTTTCCACCTGTTTCCTGGAAGGCAATGACAGTCGGCAGGGAAAGAGCAGCGTTTAAGGGTCAAGGTGCTGTCAGCAGCCACACAAATGGGTGCAAAATCCGTACGCCAGCTCTATGCCCTTGGGGACGCCTTCACCCCATTGCACTCCCTGTGTGGTTTTCTGGAGGGGGTGAAACACAAATCCTCCCGTTTCTCCTCTCAGGCCCATCCCCTGCCCCTCATCCCAGGCAGCGGGAGCTGTGTTGAGCTCAGGTAGGTGAACGGGTGCCATAGGGCGTTCCTGTGGCCAGCACCTTGGTGGGCTTGCATAGAGACCTCCAACAGCAGGCTGTGGCACTAGCAGCTTGCAGAGCCGGCTCAGCGGCAGCCCACTGATGGCACGGTCAATCTGGGCAGCAAGGAAGCTCCCAGGGCTGATGTGAAAACTTCCTTCTCACATGCCCTACAGCCCAACACTTCTCCTGGGCTACGTTTCAGAGAGGGTCAGGCACAATCAGGCTCCGGGAAGCCACAAAGATCCCCTAAAAGTCCCTGCAGTGCCATTTGATTTTTTTCCCCACAAGCTAAGGGAACGTCTTGCAGCTTCAAGGGCTTGGCCAGAGCTGTAAAGGCGTTGTGTCCTTCTGACCACAGAGTAGCTGCAAATGTTTTGGGATGTGATCAGCAGAGCCTGTTTGCCATGATACCATGGGATTCCCAGCAAGCAGCCACCGCGGCGTTCCCGGGATCCCAGGGCCTGAACGTGTGGTGAGCTCAGGACGTGTCCAAACAGCTCCGAAGTGCTAGCTGGTGCTAAAAGGCAAATTCTCACTGCCTGGCTCGCACTCCCCATAGCAGAGCACAGGGCTGGACACACCAGTGCTGCTCTGTGACAGAGCTGCTCTGTCTGCCCCTGACAGCACTGCCGAGAGCTGTCGGAGATGCTTCCTGCAAGAGAAGGACCAAAGTTGCCTCCAGACCAAGCGTCCCGCAGTAACGGAGCACACAGTGAGACAAGGCTGCAGAGTCGTGCCCAGAAGCCAGGACGATACATCACAACCAGCAATACGTTACTCAGTGATCTGAAGCACCGAACCGGACGGACCCGCAGTCGTTCAGGAAGCCTGGAAGAAGGCAAACTGGGCTCCGATTTCACAAGCAGCTGAACAAGTGCAAGCTTGACAGCACCTACTCTGTAGCTCCTGACCTTCGGAAGGTATTGGAAAAGGTGTTGAGCAGGGAGAAAAATAAACATAAAAGAAATCAACCCCAGACTGGCTATGCCCCACCATTTCACAGCCGAGCACTCGATGCCATGAGGTGGAGGTGGCTGGCAGGGCCGAGCAAGGAGGGTCCCCAAGGCCGGTGGCGACGACCTGAGTGACGTGACTGGTGAGAGCCACAAGCCGTGAGCCTCGCTTACAAGCTCACTGCCACCTCTGCCAACACCAGCGGGAAGCATCTGCCAAGAAAAACCTGGTGCAGACCGCAGCAGGGCAGGGAGCTGCCTACCGGCCAGGGAACGCAGCCACCAGCGCTTGCGGCTCCGCTTCACCCTTGCCACACCGGGCTGCGACACCTCGCTTCATTTGGAAGAAATGTATGCACAGGAACCAGATCTTTTCTTTTTTTTTTTTTCTCCCAATGTCAAAATAATAGGCGGCAGCAAGTTTGTCTGCTTTCTTGGCATATGAGCTGTGCCCCAGACAGCACAACCGAGGACACCAGCTGAGGGTTTGCTGAACGGGAGCTTTGGTGAGTGATGCGGCAGGGTTTTCCTCCTGCACCAGGCACAGCCAGTGGCCTGGATCCTGCATACTTCTGGCTTTCTGCGCTGTGATTTTATGCTACCGTGGCTTCAGTCTGAGTTAGTAAGGCAGCTTGCATACCAAGAAAATATTTCACTAATATTTACGAACAAGTTCTGGGTTTGCATGTTAAGCATAACCAGAAGAGAAAAATTAAAACACTCTGCATAGGCTAGGTGCTTGAAAAAAGTATTGCGAGATATTCTAACACCGTTCCTGTGAAAACTTTGTTATCATGAATTACTCCAAAGCCAGATATCCACAGACCACACACATTAGCAGAACCTAGATGGAAGTTATGCAGAACGTTCAGATAAACAAGCAATTACTTATCGTGTCGAAATCAAGCACAGTCACTTTCCCCTTGTTCTTTTACAGGTAAAATAATTTCATTATATGTGCATCGTTTTTTATCTTTTAAGTGCTGTTGAGATGCCATTTACATTTACCAACTTCCATTTCACATCGTTTCAGCTACTGGGGGCATACCCCCAGAAATCTCAGGCAATTTTAACTACATTTTACTCCTAGTGAACTAGCAAAAATTGACACAGCAGAAATTCAGGCATTTCTGCACTTCAGTTTGTTCCAAAGGGGGGCTGGGACTCCCTGCCACTGGCTTTCACTTCTGTGAAAGCTTATCACAGGGCTCATCAAGAAGAAAAAAAAGGCTTTCAGAGCCATTTTAGGAGGAAAAAAAAAAGTTTGGCACATGCAGCATTGGAGATGAAATGGGTTTGCAGGTGAGAGAGTAAAAAGAGCAGACGTGAAAGGTAAATTCAGAGAGGAAGGAGCTGTGGAGGGCGGGCAGCTGGAAGAGACAACAGCAGCGATGCAGGGAGGGAGGGGGGAAGAAGAAGGCTTGCACATGCGGAAGAGAAAATATAATCCTCACCTCCGCACAAGAGAATAGCGATGGAACTGGAAAAGGAAAAAAGTGGTGAAGAAAGGCAAACAGTATGTCAGGTAGTGCATGTGATGCAGGGAAGTGGCTGGACTGGAACAAGCTCGCCGACATCAGGAATACCCTGAAACTGGGATTTTCAGACTGCATCCATTAATTTATATTTCACGTACCTAGAAGGGAAGTCAAGGCTGTCCGTTCTACCTGACGGACCTGACTTTTTTACTGAAAGATACCACTATTTGCATTGACTGGGTAAGCACAGTGAAATCAAACAAAAGATGCAGCAAGACAAAACCATGAAAAATAGAGAGGATTTCATCAGCTGCTAGACAGCAAAGCACCGTAGGGCTTTTAAAAGCTAGGGGCACTTTGATCTAGTTTTACACTTACTATTCATTTTACCTAGCAGCAACTGATGAGAATAACAAAATGTAACCTCGCAAGATGCAGTCTTACTAGTGGCAGACACAGCAACATGCAGATCTACGGCTGATTTAAGAAATCAAAGCAGGTGACACGGATTTGGTCTAATATATCGATGTCCACACAAACCTCTCAGATCACTATCAACTCCCCATATTTTTCAGGGAGTAACACACGACTCTAATCAGATTACTCCTTGAAGACATAAAAAATTATGCGACTTTGAAGATCAGCTCAAAACCATGTGAAATGGCCTCATGGATTGTCGGCTGCTTTCAAGCCAAGGAGCCTTGTACTCAGGAGACGGAGGAACTGCTAACAACAGGTCTTGCTTCTCAGAACTGTTGATTCCCATGTGCAGTTTCAACAGTGAGATGGGGACACAGCGTATGTGCACTGAATCCAAGGCCTCAGCCTTTGCACATAGGCTTTGTACTACTGGTGTAACGCTACAGTGCAACGCAATGTTTTGTGTAATTGCTTCATACTACTTTTTTTTTTTTTCAAAGCCACTGGTTTATTTGCAGAGTTTAAACATTTACTTGTAAATGGAAAGATTTAAAACATACAGATAGCATCAGCTCACATATCATCAGACCACAACACATCTGGAAGGCACGCACGCTGCTATCAGCGGTCCAGGGGCCTGCTCAGCCTGCCTCCAAAATCTGAAAGTCCCCTTCTAAAGCAGATTCTTCCTGAGATGAGTTTAATCCTTTTTAGCAATGAAAGCATGCCATCTGCATTCACAGTGCGTACCCAAGGGCCCCAAATCTGAAAGGTCAATCATCTGCCATTCGTTAATGACAAGGAAATCAGTGTAGCCATTCCCCATCCCGTGACCCTCAGGGTGATGGGAGACTTGAACTCGAATTCAGTAGACCTTGTCATGACCCCATGAAGCAGCTTCTTGGGGCTGAAGGATGCGATAGGCACGTGGTAACCACATACCTATTGCAACAGTTTATATGGATTAGCTGGTTCGACACATTTCTGATCTTTTGAAGTATTAATACAACTTCCTATCACCTAGGAAGCAACCTTCCCCTTGTATTCAGGCTCCCTGGTCAGAAGAGGAAGAACTTTGTTTTATTGAAGATCAAAGCACGCTTTCTCCACCATAAATCCTCGCTCCATTCGCACCCCCACACTTTGAAGTGGCCAGCTGGCTAACGCCGGGTACCTTTGCCAGTGCTGAAGGTCAGGGCCCAGCTCAGCCGTGGTGCGGTGACGTGGGAAACGCAGCGCTCACAGTCACGGGTGTTCCCCGTCCACAGTCAGGCTAATTGAAGTACAAGCAGTCGGCCCAATAATTACATGTCAGGCTCATATTTGGGGCTTTTCATCTGTCCGCTCCGAGTGCATTACGAGAGGAGAGGTGTGTCGTTATTGCTGTGCCGTACGGGGAAACTGAGGCACGGAGAGGTGAATCTCCTTACTAAGTTCACTTAGTGGGTTGAAACAAAGCTTGGGAGGGGACCTGTTAGCACAAGTTTGAACCTAAATAGCAAAGAAAATGAAGTTATTATCTGCATTCCATCGAGTGCTGTACCATATGGTTACAGGTGGGCATGAGTCCAAGCTAAGCACCCGAACGACTCCTTCGGCTCTAGTGAGACAAACAAAACCCAAAACTTGCCTCCTCGTATTAATCAGAGCACTCCTTTAAGCTTTCCCTATGTTTCTGCTGACACTGAAGTATGAGGATCCATTTTGAAAATTTAATGAAGGATAAATCCAGCAGATGAGAACAGCCATTAACAAGACATGTACCTGATCCTGTCTTCTCAAACATCTCAGCTTCTGGGAGGATTTTTATTTTTTTTTAACATGACTACAGGCTCTTTCCTTTTCTGGCAAGACAGTATTTGGAAGTAAACTTTAACAAAGCTCTTGCTAAGAGCACCTTGGTTCCTGATTACATCTGTAGCGTGTATCAAGCAGATACACATTAATTATTCTTTAGCAAAATCAGAGATTCTGAGATTTAATAATTCAGTGCTCGTGATACAAGAACTAGCAAGTCGTTCATTATTCAGTAGCGTGCAGCTTCCCAAACAGAAGAAAAAGCAAATGAAAACCGGGTATAAATTGTTTGGCTTTTCCTTGAAAACTGCTCTGTTCTGCTGCCCTGCTGCTTTAAGCATCTGACCTCTCCCACTCCAAACTCATGTGAGCTGGGGAAAAGGAGGCAGGGGACAAAGGACAGGGCAGGAAAGCCCCCACCTGGGTGCCCTGCGCAGACGGGATGGGCATGCAGAGAGCTTCAGCATTAAAAGGCTTGGTTTTGGTTTAAAATGATGCTTTCCTGGGTTTCTGCTCTCAGATGTAGGATCAACCCGTTCTGGATTGCATGTTCTCTGCTGCCAGAGGGTTTCCATGGAAAAGCATGGAGAAGACACGGGGTGGTACCACTGCTACTCCCATCACACTAAAATCAGACAAGCACATCCAAGCTGGAGTGAATGCAGCAACGCTACTCCGCTCCTCACGTTCAGAGGCTCTTCCTCCTCTGCATTGTAAAGGCTCGAGCATTTAACCCAAGAACCAGAGCCAGCCTGCTCAGACAGAACAGGGCCGAAAGCCAGGCAGCCCCTCAGCACCGCGCAGGTTCCCCGTGCTGCGGGGAGGAAGGGGAGGCACCCTGCTCCGTCTTGTCCCCGCGCATTCCGTGGCTTCGCCAAGGCGCATCTGAAGCACACAACGCCACCACAGATTCAGACAAAGGCCCCCCAGTTCCCTTTTAAACAACTTAAACAACGGCACTATCTAGGGAAAGAAGGTTTACGTTAAGCAGGGGTGTACACCCAACTGAGAAACAAGCCTAGTGCAGGTTGAAGTGTTCTTTTTCTGGTATTCCTGATTCAATACTTACATCAACTCTGAGCTTTAGTAAGCTCTTAACATATCTTTCACACCTCTTTCTCCATAGTAAGATGTCACCAAGCCACTTCTCTAAGAAATCCTTCTTTATTTTTATGCCCTCCATAAACTGACAGACAGACACCCTTGGAACTAATTGCCAAACTACTTTTTTCTTTTTTTTTTTTTTTAGCATACAAGGGTCAGTGTAAGAATTTAACCTTACCAACGGGGAATGTCGCCCTAGGAATAAGTTGTTAACAAGCATTTCGGTACTGAATAGGATGCTGTGCACTGTCCAGGAGAGGCTGAAATATAAAAGCGCCCTTATCTAGATGGGTGCCCGCCTGCCTCAGACAACAGGGGAACTAACGCAACAACAAAAACAAAGCAGTTAACATGAAGCTGGGTGTTGGAAGGGGGCAGGAGATGCTGAAACAAAGGGATCTCCCCCCTGCAAAGATTAGGAAGGTATTCAAAGGAGACGAGCTCCGAGGGTATTTCGATATGGCACAAGCAAGGCCTGGCCAACCCAGACAGACACAAACCCCCCTCACCATCCGCACGGGGAAGGGGTGACCCGAGGGTGATACCTGGCTCAGCAGACAGCAGGAAAATTAGGCAGAGCCCAGAGCAGCTCAGCAAGGGGTACGGAGAGGCAGCGACAGAGAAGATCCAGTGAGGATGACCCAACAGTTGCCCAGGCTAAAGAGACCCAGGGGAAACGGGGATGCTATTATATACGTGTACGTGTTCGTATGTGTGCCTGAGTGAGGTAAACCTCACTTCCAGAAGGAAGGAGGTCTCAGCGATGACAGTGAAAGATAATTACAGCTTGTGAAGGTCTGAGCTCGTAAAGACGGAAGCAGATTTCCTCGAAAGTTCACAGCTGAGGATTTGTACACGTAGCCTGGACGCAGGGGATGAACGAGAGGCAGGGGCAGAAGAACTGCTCCCTGCATGCCCAAATGGGATGGGACTGGCAAAGACACTGAAGGGATTAAGAAAGGGTGTTTGGGAGGGAGTCGTGGCCTAGAGGCAGAACATCGGGAAGAGTGAGGGGAGGGGAAAAAAAGAACAGAAGAAAAAAAAAAACCACCTTTATATATAGTGTTAAAACCAAATCCCCAAAGTGAGGTAGCCCAGAGGTGAAAGGACTCAGGAGCTTATATAGGTGTTTTGCCTCATGCAGACCATGCAGTACTTCAAACTGAAGACGTGCACTTTGCAGGGCACATTTACAGCCTGCTCACCTCCTCACCTCTCCACAGAGGAAGATAAAAGGCTGGCTGGATCCCTTTTAGTTCATGGTTTCATTTCTCCTTGCACCACAAAGTCTGAAGCAGCATGGTGACAAGATTCAAAGGGATCTCTGTTTATTTCCACTTATAATGTGCAGTGCAGTCCAGCCAGAACACTAGCAACAATTATTTCCTACAATTATTACCACATTTCACACCCTTTCCTCTGGGTTATGAGAAGCAGCACCCTTTCCTTGACAACAGCTGCAGCCAGCTTCCTTCCTCACCAGAGACCTGTACAGCCCCCATGTGTTTCTGGGTTTGTCCTAATATCCCAGCTCCCCTTCCTCTCCCTAAAGAAACAGTTTTCAGGCCTCTACCAGAAATAACCTGGTCCTGAACTTCGTTGAAGAAAAGGATGATGGTTTAAACCCTAAAACTTTCCATCATTTCAAATGCAGTAATTTAGACAGAAGGGCTTCCCCTACCTCTTAGTGCTACTTGGTGCTCGCTCAGTGTCCTCTGCCCAGGATCTTCCAGGGACGTCTAAACAAGGAGCCACAGAGCACCAGTGATTTCAAAGAGCTCCCTATCAATGCCACCGTGAACTTCACTCCTTAACAATGGAAGTGCATGCAACAAGGACTTTATTTTCATTTTATAGATGAAAGAGGTTGAAACGAAGAAATGGTTCACTTCCCAGAGCCCTAAAGAGTCTGTCGCAATTGTGCAGGCTCCTATAATGCTTCAACCCAAACACACATTCTGTGCAGGTCATCTTTAAACCCTACATACCTTCTCACCCCTCTGTAAAGAACAATAAGTATTCTTATTAGAGGAAAATAATTTATCTCAGTTAGGCAGCAACACCCCATGCATGGAGAGGGTGATGTGAGGAGAGCATTGTAGACGAAATCTACATCAAGTGGCAAAAAAACTCTTCAAATAACAGCACAAATTGGACATTGAGGGAGCAGAAATCTCTTTTTTTTTCAGTAAGAAAGACACTGTGATGGCTAGAAGACACTTGCACATACTTTCTTTGCAAGATGCTTCCTGTCCACAGGCCCAAACACATTCTGCCTTAGATCAGTCTCAAGCTCCAGCTTCCTGACCCACCTCCTCTCACTCGTTCCCAGGTAACACACATTTAATTACAACTGAGATAAAACAGCTAAATGGCCACTAGCAGGCTAATAATGACAACACACCTACATGCATAATTTCAGGAGATTACATCAAGCATTCTTAGCTGAGCTGAAACTGCTCGCATAACTGTGGGGGGAAGAGGAACGTGAGCTCACCTTTTCACCAAAACTTGTGGATGTTTTAGGAGAAAAAGCAGGAAGAAGGTCCTGTATCACCTTTAGGAGAGGTCACTGGAGCAAAATATGGGTGGCCAGGTCCTCAGTCTGTGGAAGAGTATTCAGTGGATCTGTTGGGCCCTCTCAAAATCCTGCCCAGGAAAGCACTAGACTTCTGTAGACCAGAAGTAGCTTGGCAAGCAATGAAGATGAAAAAAAAAAAGAAAGAAAGAAAGAAGGAAAGATGGTGTGAATGCTGGATAGTGCTCTGGTATTTGAAGCATTGTGGCTATTTCTTAGACTTCTTTACCTGTCAGAAATGTCTAAAATGCAGCACTGCTTGACAGCAGCACTTAACCATCCTACATTCTTTATCGAGATAATTACACCCATAATAGCTGAACCTCTGCTCTGTACTGCGTCAAAGCGTTTTACCCTTTGTAATATAAACTCAAGAAATGGCTTAGAGCAAAATGAACTACGCTTTACCCATCAGCTAGCAAGATGCACGTATCTTAGCTTCCACAGTGCGGCTAATAAGCTGGACGGACAGAAACAAGAGAGAGCAAAAGCAGTTTGTTTACACAACCTAGTGCAAGATGCCCTTTGCTAGAATGCTGCCCTATAGTAAAAAGAAGCTCACCAGAAGTAAACATAAAAGCCCTGTTTTATAAAGCTCTGCTACTAGTTTAGAAGCTCAGGGTGAGTACCCGTAATGTCAGTGGAGCCAAGCAGGGATAAGTCCTCAAAATGTGCATGAGTACTTGGCAGAACAACCCTATGTGACAGTGAGGAAAGCCACTGGATTCCATGCCAACACATATCTGATCTGAGCTTTTTAATGGGAATGAAAAGTTTGGAGGGAAAAGAGCTCACTGGTATACTGAGAACCCCATATTCAAACTCTATTCAATCTTACATTAAACTTGTAAACGATTTCTTGATTTTCAAGGGAAAGGGTCCTTTGGACGCTGCTCAGAAGTCCCCAGCACTGCAACCCCAGCCATATCAGGCACACAGCCACAGCACAGCATACACACATACACGTACAAGGTCCTGAGCACGACATGCATTGACTTTCTAGTGGGTTTGCTCTTCAAACAAATGCATATTCCAACTGTTCTGTTCACTTTTACTATTTCTGTTCAATCCCTAACACTCTCAACTTCTCTCTCCCAACCCCTACAAGCTGCCAATGCGCCAGGTGGGGTGGACCTTACACCCTGACCTTCCTCCCTCCCTTCCTTCTGCTCTCCCCGCTGCTCCTGGCATTTTGGGGGGTGCACATTAAGGAGTTAGCCGAGTACAGACAGAACTATCCAGGCAGCCAGGCTGGGTTTGTTTTCTTCAGGGCCAGCAAATCAAAGCAATTCTTGGAGAGCCCAGTAAAAGCTCTTGTCAACACAAGGGAAGTAGCAGCAGCGCACTGCTGGAAGCAGTTGGGAGAGAAGAGATGTCATGAGCTCTTAATTCAGCTGGAAAAATTCTTAATTTCCTGTGAAACCACTCCTTGAGCAGATCCACCTAAAAAAGGATGCCCAAGCAACTACCTCTCAAACCACTGCATAAGATGTAAGAAAGGCATCTCTCAAGTGAGCATCTTGCTTCTTGGTGTTCCCTACAGGAGTTACAGAGTGCCCAGCTAGTGCCACCCTTGTTATCACCCCTTACATACAGCCCGATACAATAAGAAAAAATATGTAGATCATTCTCATTGCCTGGCCCAAGCTGAAGGAATGACACCAACAGAAAGAAAGCCCACCATGACTGTTTAATGCCACATAATTTGCCCCAATCAAGTATTCCACCAGGAACATTAAACAAAGCAACAACACACAAACCTATGCAACAACCAGAAAGCATCAAAAATCCTAAACAAGACCCTGTGTTCCAAAAGAGTTCAACGGGTATGTTTTTACTTGCCAAATAGTTTCAGAGCACACAGGTAATGCTTTTTTTTTTTTTTTTAATTTGTTTCTTGGGGGAATTAACAAACTATATTATCTCTGTTCTGCTCATGCTACTCAAAAGAGGTGACAGAAAGAATTCTCCTCACCTCCCTAGATTATGTGTTACCCCAAATGTTTGTACGTTACAGTCACGCTATGGAAAATATTCACATGAGTAATCACACTGAAGTCATTATAACTACCCCTGCAAAGAAGCATTTAATCTCTTTATGCATTTGCTGAGATCAGGACCTGAAAGACACGAACGTGCTGAACTCATTTTGTGCAATGCACAGCATCTTTAAGTTAAACAGTCCATTTTTAAATGAATACCGTAGTAAAAATCTCCTTTTGTAATGAGCGCCAGACACCAAGAACCCCTGGCTTCACGTAGGCCCTTGCAATCCTATAAGCTCTTGGGAGGTCCCCATGTTTTTCTTTCAGTGTCAGGGGCAAATACCACAGACTCACTCTTCTGGTCCTTGAAACAAATTATCAGATGAAGAAAATGATGTGTCTGTACAAGGAAGACTGTACAATCAGCGGCATACCAGTGCACTGACCCCATTCAGCCCCACAATGGGGAATTGAAGCCCAGCACTTCCAAGCTGGGATCTTTCACTCAATAAACCCAGGCTTGGGCTTTCAGCTAGAAGGGCTCCCTATCTCCAATTCCTACTGCCCAGCTTCTCAGTGAAGTCAAACCATGGATGGCAAGCCGTAATTGCTCTGAGACCACAGCCAAGACACTTCCCTTTGGCCCCTTGGACTCGGTGATCACCTGTGTTACATGGAGCAGAAAGGAAACATCTCCATGTGTGTCATCTCCTGTAACCCAGGAGCCCTCAGTGGCTACAAAAACTAGCTTCACATTTGGCACAGGCGGAACAAGGCAAGAACTGGCCATACACAAAGAGGTTCTTGTGTATGCTAGATTTTTTGTTCTATGAATGTATCTATTTACTTTTGAACAGAAAAACCTTCAGGGTTTTTTATTATTATTACGAGAAATGTTTCATAAAGAAACATGGAGTAGGCTAAACGTTTAAAACATGACTTTCTCATTATTTAATTACGTGTTGTGAAAAAGTAGCTCTTTTGTTTGTTTCAAACTTACCTCCTAATAACTTAACTTGCATGCTCCCAAATTCTTACATCAGAAAAGACAGAAGAACATCATCTCCCTATTAATTTTCTCCACAGGACTCATAACTCAACAAGCTCCCACAATATCCCTCCCTCAGACACCTCTCGTCCACGCTGTAGAGTCATGACCTATTCAGCATTTCCTTGTACTGAAGCTGCTCTGCGCTTTGGAGCACCCTTATTACCTTTCCTTACATCTTTTCCAGCTCTACTTCTTTGTGTGTGTATATGTTTCGCATTTTTGTTGTTGTTATTGTTGTTGTTTTGGTGTTTTTCTCCAAGTTGGGGAAACAAACTTCACAAAGTATGCAACATACCTATGCACCACAGTAGCTATGCACTGGTATAATATCAACTTCAGTTTCATTTTCTATTTCTTATACAATAGCTTTACAGACAGAAAAAAAATCACAGAATCACAGAACGGTTGAGGATCACACATTACTAGGTTTGAAACAAACTGATAAAACAGTATAAACGTCAAAAATCAGAGAGGAAGCCTAACTTCCTGTCTTAGTTTCCCCAATTCTCCATCTACCTTACTGTTGTCAACTGTATGTTTCTCAAATATTTTTTCTGTCCTTTAGGTTGAAGTGCCTGAGTACTTGGGCTGCTGCCTAAAGAAGACAGAGCAAAAGCTCTTGGTCCAGTTGTCTTCTCAGCCAGAATAAGTACGCAAAAACTCCTCCAGTGGAAAAGCTGTGACCTTCAACAAACAAACCAGCTCCAGTTAACAAGGTAGCTCACCCCCCCACAGTTAAATATCCATACCAAACATGTTCTGATGAAAAAGAACAAAGACATTTGAATTGTGTTTGTAGTGCATCTGCGTTCTCAGCACTGTCCACTCATCATCAGTCATGAGCATTACGAGCACAGCATGCCCAGCGCCACCACCATCAACTGTAACACACGCTGACACCCAACACAAACGTGGGATGGTGAAGGAAAAGAGATTTCATTTAAATATGTGGCAAACACACAGAGAGAAGGAAATAGAAGCTGCACCAACAGCAATCCTTTTGACATAACATCTGTATTTTTCCCTCACATGCTGTTTACGATGCATGGCAATAAATTTCAAAAAGGAGCAACACCACAGCCTGTTCAGGGTTGAAGCTTCCAAAGAAACAGGACAATGTTTTACTTTCAAGGAGTCGGGAGCTAAGAGTGTGGGATAACTTGCCCAGACACTGCTAGCTAATCAGAAAGGAGAGAAAAAAATAGCTTTAGTGACTTGATCAAAGAATAGACCCTATCTAATAAAGTGAGGCGTGCCCTTTCCAATATATTAGTCAGAGAGGCACCTCTGGCTTCTACATTTATAAAATCGTGTGTATAATTGCCTGGGCTTGCAAATGCCACTATACGTATTTCTAGCAATGCTTTGAGCAGCATATTTTGTATGAGCTCTACCGTCAGGAAAGGTATATATTCTCACTCAACTGGCAGCAAACTTTGCTTATACAGAGACACTTTTGTAATGTTTAAATGCAAAAGTGTTCCAGAATAACTGGAATACACAAGGAGAGAATAGTTTGATTTTATTCCACCATATCTTCTATAATCCACTCAAAACCCGACACTTACAGCACTACAAAGAAAGATAGTTTGTCCAGAAGACAACAGAAAAATGTATTTATTCTTGCTAGCAACTAAATAACATGAATATTCAATTTTATCAGCAGCCTTCAATGTTAGCCTGGAATAACTAAAAAATGTGACCTCTCCTCTCTACTGAGTCCAGCGTGAGTTTGGCTCCAGCACTTACAGAATAGTTTTACCCAGTTGATGTTATTGATGTTATCTTCACAACCATGAGGAGAGCTGTAAATTGTTTCTGAAAGAGCACTCTCATTTCTGGAGACCTAGAAAGTATTTCCTGGCTGGACTCTTAGAAGCTGATCTGTTAATAAATCAACAGAAAAACATATTTTCTTGAGCAAGGAGGAGATAAAATGGATATTGTTAGTAAGAAGAAAAAGACAAAAGAAATCACATAGCCTAGGTTTTCATATATTCTCTCTCCTGTCTTCCTCTTAGATTGAGGCATCTATATATCTCATTTCTCTGGAAACACAATCGAACTCTTGCTGTCTTGCTACAAATAAAAGTTGTATGTCTTTTACTCAAGAAGGAGTGAGAAGCTCTAAAGTTACCAAGCTTGCCTCCTCCTCCAGCAGCCCAGAAGGGTTTAGGTAACAGCTGCTAAAAGCACATCGGTCAAACACCTAGATGGCTTCTTCCTCTAGCTAGTCCCTGTCCAGAAGCTGTGGTGTAGTTGTCTGTATCTGCTAACCAGCACCGAACATAACCAACCTAACCCTGCATCTGTAGCAGATAAACAGATCTGTCATATTAGCAATAGCAGCAGATGGGCCAGAAAGCTTACAAACTTTATATGGTTCCTGTATTTTAGTGACATCATGGTCCATGCAAAAATATGTAACCAGGGTTTGAGGTTGTCTTTTTTTAAATTAATTTATTCAGAAGACGAATGAAGATGAAGCACTTATTTTCATAGCCCAGAGGGTATCAACCAGGCTGCAGAAACACTGAAATTAAAGCATGAATGGTCAATGCCTCCTCCAACCTGCCTTCAAGGAGACCAACTTCAAGGCCTGTAGCCTCTGTAAAGTGTTTTCTGCCCAAAGGCTGAGATAAGAATGAAAGGCAGGAGATAAGAAGGAAATGCTCACTAACAAGAGTAGTTAGTAAGTCTAAAGCCAGACTGAAAGCACGATTTAATGAGCTGAGCAAAGACTAGGGTTGCACAAGGAGCAGGTCAACTGCAGAAAGAAAAGTCACACAAGAAGTAGAAAATGAGGTTATAAGACTTAAAATAAATAAATAAATAAACTTGGTTAATTTGTTTTCTGGAACTTCCATTCACCAAGTCATTACAACCCCCCATTTCTCAGCATTTAAAATTAAAGAAAGGTCAGGCTTAATGGCTATTCCAAAAGGTCTACTACAGTTACTTACAGCAGCTATTGCTAGGTTTCTGGCAAAAAAAAGTGTAAACCATGTAAGTGGCTGACACAAAAAATAATCTTTCCCAAGAACAAGCAGTGTGGTAATAAGTGATCCTCCTCTAATAAGCTGCTGGCAACTATGGCTCTGTCAATCACCTTAAGGTCTGTCAAAACAGACAAGTATGGCTGAGGCAGGCCAACATTTTGTGGTGTTTTTTGCTGTGTTTTGTTTTTCTTTAAAGAATGAGCCCATTGCATCCGAGGGCACTAGCTAACTAATCTTGCTCATATCCCTGTGATTCAAAAAGTTATTCCATTTGTCTCAAAAAAGCGTGTCCAAACACCGTGGGTGGAACACGCCAGACGGCACTTGGTGCTCCCGGGTCTCCCTTTACACAGAGAAACTTGAGGCTGGAGGACCCAGGGGAACCTGTTATACAGGAGCCAGTTACAAAAGGACCTGGCCACAGCAAAACACACAGGAAACATGGAAATCATCCACCAGATCTGCTGTTAGGTGCCACCACCATATTCAATGGGGTGTTACATCTAGATGGCCTGGCCTACTCTCATGGCTGGCCCTGCTACAAGCAGGAGGTTGGGCCAGAGACCTCTGGAGGCTCCTTATGAGCCTTATGAACTGCCTTACGATCCCACAAATACCTGTTCTCAAACTGTAATTCAGAGAAGATAGGATTGCATGTCCATAAGGATTTATCCAGGTCTCTATCCTACATTAGGACCTGGCTTACTGTGGGCTCCCATGTCAGAGTGAAGGGGAGAGAACAGGAGAGGAGACCTTCACAGTGCTGCCCCACGCCAGCTGAAACCATGGTGGCAGTGCAGACCAAGAGGGGGATTTGCTCCTGCTAAAAATGTGAAGAAGGGACTATACTCCTGTAGTCAAACATTTGACCCAAGTGCTTTCCATAGATACCCTGTGAGCACCAAAGAAGTCCCCATTTGCTAGGCCCACATGCTGTTTCTCAGCCCAGTTGTTCCCACGGCTGTTTGGCACCACGCCTTGCCTTAACCATCTCATGTTTTTAAGGGTCAAAACCACACTTTATAAAACGCATGGTCTGACTTCACAGCAAAACACCACCATATCCACTCCGAGAGCCAACTTTTGACAGCTTAGCCCCGGCTAGCACCACCTCCAGCCTAAGACACTTCTGGAAACCACTAGGAGCGACCTGACATCCCAGAGAAAGGTGGTGGTTGTAGAAGCAGCTAGAGGAGAGCCAAAGAGAAAAACGATTCTGCCAGCAGTGGGGCAGCAGGTAGGCTGGGGAGGGACAGGCTGTTATCCACACTTCATCAGGCTGGTGAGATCCTGGCACAAAGCCACCAGTGGAGAGGAAGACGAGAACCTGCATGACAGCGCAAGCTTTTAGTTGGCGAGGCAGCATTAAGAAAAGGTCAGTTACGGATAAAGGTAAAAGCCACGCTTCCTATGCTGACAGAAAAAGAAATTCAAAAGGCAGGAAGCGGAAAGCCACAAGGAATTCACTGCAACAGCTCAGTTTGGAAAGGAGGGTTGCAGTATCCCAGCACTGCAGTGTAGCCTAAAAAACCTGAGCTAGCTTCCATCCAGGGACTTAAGTCACTTACTGCAGCAGCTCGTCACAGGCTGCCAGAGCAGCAGGATGAGTTAGCCACTGCTGAAGTCCATAATTATTGCTGGAGTTGAGGAATGCAAACCAAACCTGAGCTGGCCACTTCGAAACTAGTTCACATACATTTATGTTCAGCTGAAACATGACCAGGAAAAAATCAAGCAGCCTAATGAGGTAGAGAAGTTTGGTCATCTTGCAAAAGCACTGAGACCTTGACTTGAGGTGCAAATCTCACTTTTTTTTTTTTTTAACAATAATTAGGAAAGAATAAGCTTGCAAGAGAAGCCATATACCTAAAACCTACCTAACATCATGCAACGATCATTACCTTGCTGTTCATTGAAAGAAACACCATATAACCATATAACAGGCTCCAGTTCCCTTCTGCAACATGCTGTGCAATTACTGCTGGTGTTTCTATGGGATATACCGAGAACACAATACAACAGACTAGGACAGTATGACATGCCTACATCCATGCCTACTGACCCAACGGGCTCTGTACTCATTTCTTAAGTGAACAACCATAGCACATAAAATACAGATAGCCATTTATGAAGTATTGTGTGTTTATGGCTCCATATTCATGCCAAACATATCTCTAAGTATGTGATTGCAAACTCACCATTGCTCTCTACTAAAGCTTTCAAAAACCTTATGCATGCAACTCATTCATGAAGGAGGCTGAGAGGTGCCACAACAAGTAATTACTACAGCCTAAGCGGTGAGAAACAGGTAAAGCAAATCCAGGCAGGTTTTGAGCAAGAACTCTTTGCCCAGTTGCCTATTTACAGACTACCTCCCATTCACAAGTAACTTGGTATGTGAGTACAATTACCTAATTGTTTGCACTGCAGGAGCACCTACGGACTTCGGCCTTGAGCCTGTGCCCACACACCATCGACCTGACAGAGCCACCACCAAAGACCTTGGCCCCACAGCACGTATGTTGTCAAACACAGGCAAGAAACAATGTTTGGACACACCAAAATAGGTGGGAACAAATCAGGAGCTGTGAACTACAAAAAGGCAAATTTTGATGAAATCTGCAGCGTGCTGGGAGTGGAGCACAAGCTTCAGTAGCACAGGTACCTGTGCACTTGGGTGTTAAACACAGGGCTTGGAAAGGTCATCGGTTTTCAGCTTGGTGTCTGCAGAACCCCAAATGACGTGTGAACTCCTTTCAAACAGCCTACAGAAAGGTAATAGTGAAAAGCAAGTCTTATATTTGCTGTATTTCCGCTGGAAATAGAAATTAAAGAAAGCTGAGGACCATTACACCATCTGGTCATTACTCACTGAGACATGAGGCAATGTAAAGGATTCAAAGCCGTGGAAAATCCTCAGGAATTGGAAATAGATGCACAAGCCACTGAGCAAATGTGTTCATCAGCATGGAAACAAGAAAAAATTGAAATAGTGTGTCTCAGTTGTTCAACAACTTCCTAGCTAGTGGAAAAAAAAAAAAAAGTCAAATTTATTTCCTTTTTACCCTCATCATTTGTCACAAAAATCAACCTTCTGAATTTTATAGCTCACTTTTCTTCCAGTTCACAAGATGATTGGTGTCTAGCGACTCCCAAAAGATAGGATATATTTTGTCCTCTGTCTCAATACAAACATTGGAGACACTGGAAAGAAGGCACTAGAGCTGATTTAAGTAATCACTGAAACCAGAAGTCTAAAAATCGTTTGAGCAGGAAAACGAAAGAGACTAAGACACTGGGCTACAGATAAATCTGCTTTTCCTCTTTAAGATCAAATATGTCACTGAATGAGGCTAGCTATTGACACAAAAAAGCAGAACAATGATAGATGTAGTGATTCTGACACTAAAACATTTCACAGCCATGCTGTGCTTGAAATGTAGCCAAGAAGCGTGTCCCTACAGACCTTCCAACAGCTCTTTGGCATCAGCCTCACCAAGGAGCTCTGGCTGTACAACTCTAACAAAAAATAACTACCAAAAAAAATACCTTGGAAATAAAAGCAAAGGACTTGAATTAATAAGAAATCTATAAACTAAAGGCTACAAGCTATCACCATAAATGAAAAATGACAAGGTGAGAGCTACTAACTCCTGCCCAATGAAAGAAACTGAAAGGATTGTAGGTCAAGCTGCCTGCTTTTTGTTACTTTGTCTTTATTGAAAAAGTATTAATTAAGATTTTTGCTTGATACTTTTATTGATAAAGTATTAATTAAGACTTCTGCTTGATGCTTTACCTAAGGGCACTTGGATTAATTCTTCTGCTGTTTATTCTTCAGAGCATTAAACACATCAAAAATAAAAATGGAAAGAATACTAGTTCTGATTTTGCAAGTGTAAATCGCAATTAAAGGGCTCCTGGCTTAGACACAGACAACCCACTCTGGAAATAACCAGACAGACCAACTCCTCAGGTGAACCTCCTAACAACAGTCAGGCAAGTAGAAGAACATACAACGTGCCTACGTATAAAAGTGTGAATCCTCTCATTGAAGTCAGACTTGGGCAGCTACATTCTCATGTGGGCATGGGTGTCTTGCTGAATTTGGACTACTCAGAGAAAAGAAATGGGAAACCTCTGTCCATATAGCTTTTAAAACCCACACATATATACACACCTGCACATACACATCTATATGAAGGTAATAAGAACTCCGGCTGAAAATCACTTTAAGCTTCTACTGGGGGATGCTTCAGGACACAAAATTTCTCCGAGAAAAGCTGCAAAGCTTCGCAGCCCTACGAGTCCTACACTCCCCTTTCTACACCTTGCAGGCATCTCCTAGTCAGCTGAAAGATAGGATATGATTGTACGTAGCTAGACGTCCTAAGAAAATGCATGAAGTACTATCAAAGTCTCCACTTTTGATAAAAACAGAACAGATCTAACACTATCAGACTTGCTTCCCTACCACAAGAAGCACTGTGTTCAAGATTACCTGTCCATACCACTACAAACCTGGCCAGCCTCCCTCCTCTCTGGGTCTCCCACTCCTTCCAGATGTTCGTATTCATAAAGGAGGTTTCTCTACAAGTGTGACACCTGTTCTGAAGATGCTTGTTTGAAAAATACCATAGTTGTTTTTAGAGCATCTCAGATTACAGACTGGAAGTTTTAATTTTCACGCTCTCTTTACAGCAACTGTTTACATTACCTCTTCATGACTATTCTTTGCCACTTTTAGCTTCTCACAAAACTAGTGTTCTCCTCTTTAATTGCATAGGTTTTCTCAGCCAGTAGGGAAAAAAAAAAAAAGGAAGTATTTCTTTTCAACAAAAAGGAAAACTATGCCAAACTAATAATGTTGTCAGGAAAGCTCAGTGTCCTCAAAGCTTTCTTCAGCTCCACTTTGAAAACAGTATGTTAATGTGCTCCTTAAATTCCCTTTTCTTGAAAGAATCTAGGGGCAAAATACACACCCTCTTAAAGAAAAAATAATAATAACCTCACATGCTATGTTAATAACGCCTAGTGTGTTAGATACCATCTTTGCTTGAAAACAGACCTTAAAATCCTGATTTGCAACTGGTTAAAGACCTACCTCGTGAACAGCAGATGCAAGTCGTTGACCTCCTCACCAGCAGACCACAGCTGCACATAACATGACACCAAGCACCTGAAAAGCTCCATTCAGGCTCATCCAGCCATCATCACTCAGCTCGTAGGTGAGCTGAGCAGGATGCAGGCACCTCACTGGGCTCAGGGAGTACCCGGGCACAACCTCCTGCCGATCAGCTCTGGAAACCTTGTGCATGGGCGCTGGCTTACTTCTGGCTTCAGGAGCCAGAGCACCTTGACAGCACCCTGGGATTAAGCAAGGTGTACGGGTTTCCCTGAGTGGAGACGGTGAAGACAAAGGAGGCCCTTTAGGGAAGCCCAAAGAAAACACCGGGCTTGCTCTTAACGCCAGCTATTGTTATTTCGTCTGTCAGTGAGAGGGGAACGTGTCTGGGCACCAACCCTGCTGTACGCGAGCACAGGAGCAAACGTTCAACGCTGGCCTGCTGGAGCAAGAGGCAAGGCCGGAGTCTGCTCCCACACAGGCTGAGGAGAGGCTGGCAAGGCTCAGGGGCAGCTGATGTATTTATTAGGCTACCAAGTCTTACTCACAATAACGTGGAGAAAGACTTACGCATCCAAAAACCTGTTTCTTTCATGGATATTGTTACCAAAGTAGAAAATACAACTTGAGTCTGAAAGAGTGAATAATAATTCGCCTATTTTTCTTAAGCTGAGAGTTTCTCTAGATTTTATGTCGGCTTTTTTTGTTTTTAAAGGACCAAAAATGTTCCCTTAAAAAAAAAAAATAGCCCCACAATACCTCGTAAGACTCCACTGCCATGCCTGAAACACACTGTCAGCAGCCAGCTTCTCCTAATGCTAATAACACGTTGTGAGTTTTACAGCCCCAGTGTTAAACACCATCCTTGCAGTCTTACTCCTTTGTTCCTTCTGAGCACCCAGTGAAAATGTACGTTACAGCACGTGCAACTGGAAGGGAGTAGATGAGCAGGAGCTACCACAGCTGTGGTTTCAGGTGAGGATGGACACAGCGATGCTCTGCCCTGCTACCAGTGCAGGGACTGAGCCACCACTCTGCCACAGTCCAGACCCAGGTCTTCCCCCCAAAACACGCCTGCTGTGCCAGTGGGAAAGCCACTGGGACTGATCACCTTCCCTCTCCTCTTTTTTGGTGGGATTCCCCATACTGGGCCTAGCACTGCGGCCTTTGGTATCTTTGCTCTCCTCCAAAGGTAAGTAGCATACAGACCTTCTGAAGCACTAACAGCTAGCAGAAACTGCTTCAAAAATACACCTTCATGAAACTACCCAAACCGAGCTCTTCAGATAGAGACATTTTTCACTGTCACGGTGTATAAATTTTTCGAAGAACAAAGCATGGAGTCATTTCATAGAGTTCAGGTGATTTGCCTTTCTCCAAAGGCAATCACTGATACACCCTCATTAATCGCTCCATTAATCAGCTGACAGTGGAATTCAAGGTTAAGCTAATACAGCACTGTGTTTGACTGCTTCCAGACTTCTACTTTGGCCTCCCCAGCCCAAGGAACAAGAACAACAAAGTCTCATGTTGCGTGGTTTAGAAGCATGTCCAGCTCCAGAAAACATACTACGGAAGTCACTATATGGTACATATTTAAGTGCACTGTATAGTAACTTCCTTTCATAAGAAAAAAATCAGAATAGACTTAATAAAGAAGAAGAAGCCTTTGATTGCACGCTCTGTTGCTGCTGTGACTCAGAGCAGGAGCCTGATTAAAAAAGAGCTGTGAAGATGTGCTCAGATGTCAACAGGAAAGCACCTTGGTTCATCAAAATATACCTGCTTGTACGTTCTTAGCATTCATACGCTTCTCACCACAGGTCGCAGGTGAAACTCCAGGTCAAACCGAGGGATCAAATACACCAGACAGAAGAAAGCATGTTTATATATTAGGTGAAGGGATTTTATTCCAAGAAGAGAATAATATCCTTAAAAACCTTTCCAGATCTGGCCCACCCAGGGAGTAATTTCAATAGTGGAAACTGGATATTGCAATAACATTTCCAGCAGTCAACATCATTAGAAAACAATCAAAGCATTTATGCTCTATATTTAAAGTAGAAACAAGTTAGAGGGCTTGAAATTTCAGAACCCCATTAAATTTCTGCTGCTGCAGGAATTGATTACTAAGATGTTCCTTCCATCCCCACATCTCACAGCCATGGTTTCTGTGATGGAAACCACCATCTGGTTGCAGCTTTTCTTTTATTTCCTCCAAACACTTCTAGCTTTCCTTGACTACCGAGAAGGGAGAAGCCCAGCCATCGCGTGTTTGCTGAAGCCAAGGCAGGCGTGGTGCGCTCTGAAGGCAGGCTTGAATGTCAAGAGCCCTGGAGGACACCTGATACTCCCGGGCTGCAACTTTCCTGTTACTCTCCCTAACTAGATGTCTCGAATGCAAACAAGAATGTGGTAAAGCTCTGGCATGCCCTACCTCGGGGACAAACTGCGATGCTGCTGGCCAGGAGGACAGGTTCGAGATCTGGATGAGTGGCCCAAGGCAACAGCATTAGAACAGCTTGGAGAGAGGGACGACGTCCCTGCCATCCACTTCACAAAATCGCTGAATGAAAAAATCACCAGTCAAGCCCTGGGACAGCAGTGGTTTCATACACAGCTGACTCTTCCTGTAACATCTGTGCACTGAAAGCATACTTCTCCGTGAATCCAAACCAACCCATTTAAAGCCAAATTTTAAACTATGGCAACATGCGTACAAGGTCCGAACTCAGCCCACTACAATCCTTACAATCTGATAAATATAAAATTAGGCAATATGCCTCCACAAGCAAATTACAAAGAGAGCCTAACCGTGACACAAAAGGAAATTACTGGCAAGATTTGCGATCAGAGCTTGCTGAAGGTTTAAGCCTGCCTTCAACAGGTTAGGAGAAAATACTCGCCTCCTTCCTGCCGAGTTCCTGCACTGGGAGTTGAAAATAAATAAAAAGGAGCAAAAAAAGCTTGTTTTCCTCTTAAAAAAAAAAAAAGGGTCAGGTGAAGAGCAAGATGGGGCTCACTCGGCACACAACGAAGGCAGCCCAAGAGCCCACTCAAAAAGAGTTCGCTGCTAAAGTCACAGCCACCACCAAGGGCCCTCTACCACACAATGGTACTCTTTGTGGGGGGAGAGGAGGTGGAGAAAGGAGAGAGACAGCACGAGCTGTCCATTAACCTTATAAATCCTTGACTTGAGTTGCACAATGAATACAATGTATCAGTGTGTTTGACTTTGCTTCTTCGTGGGGAGTGGGAAGGGGGGGGAGAAAAAGAAATTAAATGAAGTCATATCTTTCCTTCCTGCGTGTTTTTCGTTTTCACAGCGCATTTTAGATAAAGGCTGTAACCTGTGTTAGTCTTGCAAAACCATCTGCAGCTTCCTTTAAGAGCAAAACACATTTCCATCTCCAAGGTTTCACGACCAAAACGTGAGCACAAACCCCATACACAGAAATCAGGCACGTCTTATGCAGTCCGTGCTCACTTAGCTCTTGCCCCCCTCTTCCCAGCCTCTAAAGGCTGCTCTAACAAAGTATATCGAAGGCCCAACCCAGCACTTCTGAGCTCTTTGCTCAAACTTGGGAGCAAATTCATAAGCACCTCAGTCAAGCCACTAGTTTAAATTTACCCAAATCTTTTTTTTTTTTAGGTTGCAATATCCACCTCACAGAAATAAAAGCTGATCTCTAGGCAGCTCTAAGTTGGGGTGGGAGAGAAGAAGAAAAAAAATTGCATTTTGAATCCCCTCAAGTTCCCATGGCAATACTATGAGGCATACAAAAGATGTAGATGAGTGTGCGGTCAGCTCCTCCTCAGAGGTTTTATTACTATGAAACCTAAAACTCCCTCGCTGAAAAGAAATTTTCTTCATTTAAAGGAGATAATTGGGAGGGAAAAAATAGACAATTCATGTTTTATGACTGGCTATAAATGAATAACATTTAATATCCAATAGTCTACGTAGCACCATAATCATCCACTAATGACTGGAGAAAACTCTGTGAAAATTAGTGCACCTAAATTGGTGGAGTGTTAATTTAATTTTTGGTGCCAAGAGGGAACAGGGCAGGGAGAGGGAAGAAAGGGAACACTTAGCTCCAGCTCCCAGCATGGCAAAAAAAACTCGTCCCCCCCTGCGCCTGGCTGAGCACAAACAATGGGCAGCAGCCCAGCCCCACCGACTTCGCTGAATTATAACTCGTGCTAGTTAGTTTAATTATTGCCCATACATTTCTTGAAAACGCTGATTGAAACATCAGCTTGTAATTGCAGAAATTGCTCTGGGCACGACCGCAGGAATATTGCAAAGTTTGGTCACTACAGTTCAGCTCACTGCTAGAGCAGCCCTTGCAAAAGGGCATGGCCCTTCCGCAAAGCGTATGAAAACCTCTCAAAGACGCCCATTGTCCAAGACCCAAAACTCAAGTGCAAGAAATACAGCAGGAAGTCCCATCTGCGAACACAAAAGGCGATGGAGACAGGGAAATGAGGTGGAGCACCCTCAAGCCTGCTACACCAGCAGTGCCTTGCTTGGGGAGGCACCGAAGAGCTGAAAACGGGGGGGAAAAAAAAAACAGCTTCCAGGATGACAAACACTAGTGGGAGCAAATGGAAGGTGTGTCAAAGAAATCCTATTAAAATAATAACGCTCATTAAAGACTTAAGTTACAAAAGCATTGCAAAGTTACAAGAAAGCTTCAAGTCACTCTTAGCAAAGACGACGAGTTTCATCATGGGACCTACGGGATTTACAGGCGGGTTCCTCGACCCTCCAAATCAGCAAACTTAGCACATGCTGGCTTTGTGGCTTTGTTTACTCAAAGTCCGCGTGGGCTTCCCAAAGCGTCCCCCTCAGCCAGCTCAAAGCCGAGATACACCCACCAGTTTCCTAACACGCGAGCAACTCCGATCATGGCAAAAACGGAGGCCAAGCAAGCTGTTCCGATGTAGCCCTTTGGCTTGAGGACAGCGCCCCAGAAGTGAGTTTTCACGTTACATGCCAAGCACTTTGTTCCCTGTACCCTCAAACCCTAAACCAAAGCAGCCCCTTGACATGCTCATAATTTCGGGGTCACCTGAGCACTTCACCCTGCAGGCACTGCCCTTGTCCACGCACACAAAGGCCATGAGGTGAAGAAGAGGAGGCACCCCAGGCAGGTTGGGATGCCTTTAGCAAAGCACTGCCCCGCTTTCTCCCCTTGCCCCCCTCAGTTATTTATCAACAGGCAGTAACAGATTGCTGCTCCTCACCTCACCACTGCCACATAAAAGCCAAATCTCGTGGGGACTTCTTTTTTTGGGTGCGTGTCTGTAAGCGGCCTGTTCACCACTTCAGCACTACACAGCGGAGAATAAACCATGTGAGGGCTCCTAAGTAAGGCAGAGAACCACTTACACCTAATTATGTTGAAAACACAAATACACAGGTTTAAGCATATGCTCATGCCCACAGGCCAGGCCGTTACTTTGACTCTTTCTAACTGAGAAACTCCCCTGGTCTCCTTACAGTATGTGCATGTTGAATCTATGTAGACAGACAACCAGCATGATCAGTCTGGCCGTGGAAAAAAGGCAGTGAAAGAAAACATAGATCAGTTGTTCCCACCTCGTTTAGTGCAGCTGAGGACACTGCACTACAGGCAAGACTCTGGTGCAAGAAGCAGGTCCCTGCTCTTCTTTCATAGCTTTAATCAAAGACCAAGAGGCACTTTCTGTTTTTAAAGTCAAATGAAAACTTTGGGTTCGAGCCTCCTGCAAAGTCACACTGAAGATAACCCGCCAGGAAAGCATATTACTTACACACAAGGCAGCTTACTTATTAACACAAACCCCTAGCAAAAGCTGTATTTCCGTACTTCAAAACAGGCTGCAGAGAGCTGTTTACATTCCTTTCTGCCACCAGCAACGCCAAGGTCTGAGCCCGGCGCCCCACGGACCTTGTGCGCCATGGGCTGAGGAATGTCACCCCTCGGGCAGGGTCCACAACACCCCAAAGATCAAACACCGACCCTTAATCACGGCCAGGTAACAGTGCCCATTCCAGAGCTCCTCCGGAGCCAGAAGGCCCAGGGGAGCTGCCCCAAGCAGCCAGCCTTACCCACAGCCTTGTCCCCATGCCTACCACGACACTCTGTTCCCCAAATGAAGGCACGAGCATCTAGCAGCCTTTGGTGGGAAGCACGTGCAGGCTCTCTCCCCTTGCTTGCTGGCTGTGAACGGCAGCTCCATCCAAACCCCAGCCACAACACAAGCCTGCTACCTGCCAAGCAGTTTTCACGCTCTTCTACACATCGGTGGAACGCAAAAAAACTTCTGTATCCCCATAGTGGATCTGCCACCCATTCTCCAATGCTGTTTGGTTGCCTAGGTTCAGAGGGAATTTCTGTATAATGAGCAAGAAGGGTCTAGCCACTCATTTTTAAGTGGGCAGCTTGTCTCGAGCTTCCCCCTCTGCACAGGACAAATCATTGTGTTTGAGCAGATCCGAGGGGGAGACAGCGGGTGGCAGAGGTGGCTGGGAGCTGCGCAAGGGACACCACTGCATGTGTCCCTCTGTGCTGCCCGCTCCAGAAGGACAACGACAGCTAAAAACACTCAAAGCCAAGGTCAAATAAAAGAAACTGAGAAACACGGAATATTCAGGTTCCACTCTCAGTGCTACAAGCATTTTTGCTGTCCATGCTAGGATTTATTTTTTTCCCTGAAGGAGTTTCAGGGAGAGCCATGCCACTTCCCAGGCTATACCACAGGCATGTAGGATTGTGAAGGACTCCCCTTGGGGCACAGCACTGTAACTCAAATCTTCAACCTACCGTGGCACGACAGACTTCTCCATTCACCGATCCAAAAGCCACCTGCCTTACACCTCCCCAGATTTCCACCCCTCAATCCTCTCGTGCTTCCAACAACTCCACACCGACACCAGGACACAAGACCAAGCCCCCACAGCATCCCACATCTCTGGCGAGACACCAGCTTGGCCCGAAACACGCAAGACTCTTCCTGGGGACCAAGGGACGAGGGCTGGCACCAGCACCCACAACACACCCTAAAACCACTCCCGGACCCCTGCCAGCAGCCCGGGGGTGCCCGGGCCGTGTACTGGGGCTGCCTCCTGTCCCCTGCTGTCCCGTCCCGTCCCGTCCCGTCCCGTCGCGGTGGCACCCACCCAGGCACTTGATGTGGAAGCCGCTGGGGGGCTTGAGGGATCGCCGCGCCCAGCCCTGGCGCAGCACCTCGAGGTGCTCCTCCTTGCCCTGCACCAGCAGCACCTGCTCGTCGATCCAGCCCAGGAAGAAGGTCTCGGCCACCGCCGCTGTGGCCCGCCGGTCCCAGAAGTGCTGCATGTTCTCCCGCTTGAAGTCCGCGAAGATCTCGTAGCCGATGCGGTGGCGACCCAGCTCCGACGATGCTCCCCCCGGAGCCGGACCCGGACCCGGAGCCGGTCCCGGTCCCGGTCCCGGTCCCGGTCCCGGTCCCGGAGCCGGTCCCGGCCCCTCTCCGCCTCCCCCCGGCCGCCCCCCGGCGCCCAGGACGATGGCCAGGGAGTGCGGGGCGATCTGCAGGCACCGCTCGGCCCTGCGCGGCATGGCCCTGGGGCATGCCCTCCGCACCGGGCACCGCACCGGGCTGCCCCTAGCGCAGCCCCGGCACGGCACGGCTCGGCAAGGCACGGCACGGCACGGCTCGGCAAGGCACGGCCGCTCCGCCCTCGGCACACCTCCGGCACGGCTCGGCACGGCTCGGCTGCTCCGCCCCTGCAAGCGGGCCGGGCCGGGCCGGGCGTTATCCTGCCTCCTCCCGGCCAGAAACAGCGCAGCGCATCCCTCAAGGGGTGCTTCCCTGTCCCAGCGCGGAAAGGGTCCCCAAAAAGCGAAGCAAGCCCGCTGCTCGGCCCTGGGTGGTGCCCGATGGTTTCGGGATGGATCCCAGCAAGTCTCCTGTGCGTGGTCTTTGAGCTCCATCCGGACCCCAACAAGCCCTGCTGAGTCCATCCATCACCGCCTTTGTCACACATAATAACCCCAGTTTGTGTCTCGGAGGTACTGAAATCTGGTAGTGATGGGGCAAGTACGAGGTCCTTTTTTCCATCAGTTTAATATTTTGCCTCCTCCACGCTCCACATCAATGGCTGCCCGTGCAGAACTCAGCAAAAATGGGCCAGACGTGAGCAGAAATGGGGGGACCCAGGTCCAAAATGCTGCTCGGCTGCAGGCACTGACAGCAAGGTGCCAGTCACGCTTGTCAGAAAACAGATTTAGGAAGCTCACCCCCACCATCTGAAACCCCCAAGACCACAGCAAAACATCATGTTTTAGAGGAGGGGGCAGAAGGGGTGAAAGGGAAGGCAGAGGAAAGGGGGACACAAGGAGAGAGGGGGCAGCAGCCAGCTGAGGAGGCTGCAGCCACCACGCTCTGCATAAACTGTGGTGTTTTACCTGTTTCTCCCGAATTCACTCACAGCAACATCCCTTAGCAATTTTTGCCCCCTAGAGCTATCACCCACTCGGTTCTGACCTCGGTCAGATCCTGTGGCACTCTCCATCTGCTCTCATTCATTGCCTTCCCTGGGGCACTGCCTACCAGCTCAGGCTCCTCTGATATTTCCATTCCTTGCTTTTTGTTCTCTGGCCAGTGCTGCCTAGAAAATCTGTAAATTTGTAAGGCCAAATTTACCAGCATCCCAAAGAGTTTTACAAGGAGACAAGTTGCGTGAACCCATCATTACCAAAGAGGAAATGAGAGGTCAAATAAATTGTCCAGAACCATGGCGGGTCCTTCAGAGTCAGGAGCAGAGCATAACAACACCAGCTCACAATTCTGCAGCCCCTGCTTAAGCAGCCAGCACAGCAAGACCTCGGGACCCCCTCGCCTCAGAACCCACCAGTTCTGGTTGTGCTGCTGTCAGCATGTCCCAGGAGCACTTTCAGATGCTCATTCAGCCCTAAGTGTTGAAAAAAGGACCCCCCAGCATCCTTATTGTCCTCCGGGCTGCTTCACAGCATTCACCTGAGCCATCGATTGCCTGTTAAAATAACTAGTCTTAGTGTGTTGAAATGACTGTCATGATCCTGTCATGCTTGTGTTGTTATTACCTGGTGCCTTCCTCCTCTCCCCATTATGCCAGCCTTTTATCTCTCCCATCACACTTCCATTTCAGTTCTGCTGGGCAGGGCTTACCTTTGTGTCGCCTTTGTGCGGAGCACTTCATGCTGACATCTCGGCCGCTGATCAGAGTCAATAGGTAACTTCAGGGCTTGGTTGGGCTCTTCTGTTTCTTTATTCCTACCTGCAAGAACAAAGGAGCCAAATTACACCTCTGGACTTTTTTTAGGTTTCTGCTCCTGATAGGCACTAAGTGCTAACATCAGGGCCGCCATTTTGTCTACACCCCCAAGGCCCAAGTGCCAGCCACATCCACCACCCTCCTCTCCTCACAGGGAGCAGCGCATGCCACCGAATTGGCCTTGCTCTCTCCATTACCTGAGTTTCTTTTCTCACCACCACCACTTTCTGAAGCAACCTGTGTGGTGAAATATGCCACACAGTTGTTTCCCTTGTACTTGCAGCAACGCTTGCCTGCTGTCAATGTCTTCCCTGCCCCTGGCTGGTTCTCCCCTAAAGGCTACTCCTCAGCCTGCTGGCCCGCTCCCACCCTGCTTTTATCACCTCTTCCCTCACCTTGTTTGCAGAGCTGGTCTTCTCTCCATCAGGCACACACCTTTCCCTGCATATCACCCAGTTATCCTGGGCAATAAACACCTGGGCTCATCATGCCCTGAAGTGATATCAGGAGGATGCTGGCGTTTTGTGGGTGCTGGTGACACCCACTCTGCTGGTCTGTGGCACCCGAAAGCGAGAGACGCAGGCAGGACAGGTGGGACGATGCTAGAGGTGGTCCCAATGAGTACGTACTGAGTAAACTTCATCATTCCTCATTCCCCCTTCTTTCACCTCTCGTTACTGATTCAATATTTTTTTTCCTCAGAATTTTGGTGGGGGTTGGTTTAACTTTGGTTTATGTACATTTTGTAGCTTCCTGTTTTGGGGTGGAACAGCATTTCCTTCCTTTCCACGCACTCTCAATTCTAGGGACTTCTTCCTTCCAAGCAAGCAATGAAAGCTGACCTGGTATTTCCCAGTAGGGATACAGGCAAAAAGACAGCCTACAATGTTTTTATAGCCGAGTATTGAAAATGGGTGAAGTGGCACTTCTAAGTGCCCCTGAAGTGTTTGGAAAGGTAGAAGTTTACCTTGCTGGTGGGAAGAAACCTCTGAAGATCTAGACTGGTCTCTTTGAAATGTATCTGCAGTGGCAGGAGGTCCCCAGCAAACAGCATTATTTATGGTGTTTAAGGGCAGAAAGACAAACCAACCTCAGGGAAAAGAGTATTCCCCTAGAAATCAGCAGGGCCACAAAATGGAAAAGAAATGCTGAGGTAAAATATGGATATTTTAATGGTGGTTGTGCATCCTTCACTTGTTTGCAGTTTTGCAGCATACGAAGTGTGTTAGCCAGGGATCTGTGTGATGATTTGGGGCAATTTGGAGTTGTCTTCTCCTCTTGCCTCAGCGGAGAGCTACACGTGGGCAGCCAGCATGGCCCTGATGCACACGAAGGGTCAATGTAAGCTGGGTCAGGCTGCTGGCTTTGCAGCAGTGGACGTGTGGAGAAGAGAAGGGCCAGGAGGAGATGTGCCCACAACATGAAGGCCTGGTGCTCTTCTTGTCATGCCCTGCAAAAAGACATGAGAACTGTGTTTTTTTCAAGTGAATGCCCTAAAACAGTGGAGATGTGAGCACTGATGGCAACTTCTGCATAAGAAAAGAAAGATCGTGGAAGAGGGCTTCTAGTAGGTGTTTCTTAAAGCTTTTCCCAAACTCGTGACAGCCTTTGTAGGTAAATACAGCTCCATATTCACTTAGTTTGCATCATATGAAAACTGGTTTGCAACCAAGAGTCCACAAGGCAGCACTTTGTTTAGCTTTACCCTTTGGTTTCGGTAACCTGTTTTGTGACATGAAGACAGTAATACTGCTGGCATTTGTGAAGTTCCTTAAAAATCACGACAGGAGTTGCTATTTGATGGTCTCTGCTCTGCCAGGAGCCAAGTGTTTCCACCCTGGGCCCTGGTCTGCCACCCTTCCCGAAAAGCCCTGTGCAGAAGCCCTTACTCAGGCACTAACCCAGTGAAATCCGTGGGAGCCTCCATGTGAGGAGTGATGGGCCAGCCCCAGCCTAAACAGCAGCCAGGAAACAGCTGACTGCTGGCTTTTTAAGCCCTGCACCTCTGCCTGACTCAGCCCTGCTGGCATCACGGATGCCGGGGCAAACCAGGCTGCGGGACACAAGCAGGAAGAGGAATGGAGATTCCCAGCTGTGGCAGCTGTGCCCACCTTCCTCCTCAGGAAAATCCTTGGTGACAGCATTGAGTTTTGGCAATGGGGTAGCTGCCATCTGGGTATGTGAGCAGGTAGGGTCCAGTTAGCTACTGTCTGCTTAACAATACCCAATGCATACCAGGGAAGTGAGGCTGGCTGGGGTCAGGAAAGTCTTCCTGCTTAGGAAATTACTGGCTGGAAAGGCTAGGGGATTGATAAGAGAGGAGGAGAAGGGCATTGCTGTGTCTTAATCCTCTAAATGTAGTTATCCATAGGAGAGAAACTTGCACATGCTTTCCAGCCTATAATTGTCTCTTACTTGCTGGGAATTTGGGGCCATTCTGATGGTGGCTTTTAGCCAGATTACAGCCAGGCTCAAGGGTGAGGCTTAGACAATGTATTTGACAGAGGTAGGATTACTGCTTCAAACTATGCAGCTCAGCAATATCGCCGTCATAAAGGACTCATACTTGCAGGTAACATGCAATTTTAATTATGAAAATGGCACACCAGTTTGCCTAAAATATCCGCTTGTCGCTTTGCTTTGAAAAAAAAAAAAAAAAACAACACTAAAAATGCCTTCAGGCAGCTCATGCGCTGATATATCGAAACAACTGTGGTGTGTTGTTATTTTTTTATGATTCCCCTACCAGTAATGCAAAGAAATTGTGAATGAAACAGCCATTAATTTTCATGAGTGCTCTGGAAGAAAGAGCAATAAAATCCATTTCTCTGCCCATTTCCCTATTTCCTTGCTCAGCCTGTGGCCCGCAGCAGGTGGGCTCTTCTGATCCCTGATCCAGTCAAGCAGAGGCGTGGGGCTGGCACCCAATGGCTCTCACATCATTGACTTTGTGGCTCCCAATTCAGGCTGGCTGGAAGAGAAGACCTCAAGCAAATACTGAGCCCACGGAGCTACTCCACACCTCCACAAGGAAATTCCCAAATGTTTTTGAGGTGCCCCTGGCACAAGCCTCATGATGTCACCTGTGCCTTCATAAAGTCAGTGAGGTCACTGCCACCTGCACAATGAAGTCCCCAAGGGATCATCGTGACCAGTTCCCACCTTGGGTCTCCACTGCTCCCACTGCAGTCTGCAAAAGGCATGGTTTGCTCTGAGGGCCATGCAAAGACCCGCAGATCTCCGGAGGGCCTGCTGTCTCTCATGGGCATTTTTGGCGGCCATCTTGCCTCCTCCCTTTGCCTTGGCTTGTCAGGATTAGACAGTTTAAGCGGTGACCCTAGTTGTCATCAATCTCAATACTGAACGCACCAAGATAATGCAGACAGCTCTCCTCTCTGTGGAGACGGGTGCTTATGAAGTATTTGTGAAACCATTTCAGCTAAAGAAGACAGACAGCTCTATTTGGTGCCTCGTATCGCCTGACAGGCATAGGCACACCCTGGGATAACTCCCTTGTCATCCCGCTCCAAGGTCAAGAGTCTGCACTCGACAGAGAAAATTGCCTTTGGCACTCCGACAGAAATATGAACACACAGCAGCATCCAGGGCGAAAAGAAAAAAAAAAAAAAAGAAAAGAAAATCTTTGTAAACCAGGTGTGCCAGATTTCAAGCTTCCTAGAGCTTAATGCCTTTTACAGTTTGTAGCTTCTCTTTGAAGATTATCCATGGACCCAGCACCAGGCTAAACCAGAAAGTTCAGCTTTTGTTCTTACTGGGACAATAGCCATTATCAGCTTATTGTTTCACGAATCTCAGGCACGATGAGCAGTGGCTATCAGCGGTGAGCAGAGCACCACAGCATGAACAACCCTTCATAACACACCATCTCTTCATACGGCTTGGTGTGCTGATGGATGTTCACCCTGATGCTGAATTTCTGCCCCCCATTTTGTCCCCACTGTGCTCCCCTTCTCTGCTCTGCCCTCTCCTCTCCCTGACACATCTTCATATACCTTTCCCAGACCCATCAGGATGCACAGGGCTGGCTTAAATGGAAACTTTGCCAAGAGCCCCTAGCTCTCTGCACTGTAAGCCATACCAGGGATTTTCTGAGCCCTCCTGGGTTAGTTCCTGCTCTCTTGCAAATTTCAGCAGCTAAATCTGAGCCCACTTCGCTGGTAAATGTGAAACGCAGGAGGAAATATCTTTTCCTGCTGGGGCAGCAAAGATGACTCTTGCACATGAAATTTCTGTTGATTTTCATGGAAATGTGTTTGTCTATTTGTTTATAAAAATGAAGACACTGCTGCTTCATCTTTGTGCGGAAGAGAGGTGTGTGATAACAGCCAAGAACCAGATAATTTCTTTCAAGGAAGAGACAAGAATGAGTAATTTTTACCATGACTGCTATACAGGAGGAGCTTTGCCAGGGCATGTGGTAGAAGTAGAAAAAAATATTTAGGCTTTTCCTTCTCTTTACTCTTGGAAATCCTGCAAGTTACAGAAACTAACAGGTAGCTTTCACATTTCTGCTCCCTGGAGCTGAAAGAGCATATTGAGAGACACTGCAGCTATCGACTGCTAAACCTGTGCTTGACATTGCCAGTCCTTTTTGAGGCCAATCCACTGTCGCTTTTAAAAGGTGGTACGGCTTCTGGTTGTTCGTACTGGCATGGGCTGGAAGGAGGCGTGAGCTTATTGAAACAGGGAGGAAGGAGGAAACCTCCTTCCAGAAAAAAAAAAAAAATCAGGGGAAACTCCAAGGAAGCCAGCGGCAGAGACGCTGCTCCACCAGCGCTGGTTTAGGTGCCCTCGGGGTTGGTCTTCCAGCCCTATATCTTCCCCTTCCTGGGGCCAGAGGATGCTGCCCCACCAGGAGAAGGGGAGGAAGGAGGTGGCACCAAGGCCAGGGCAGAGGTGGGAAGGCTGGATCACCCCTCTTGTATGGGCACAAAGCTCCAGCTGGGGACCGCTTGGGTGCAGGGCAGAGCCCAGGTGGGTGATCCCTGCAGGGCTGCCCTCGGCTCTCGTCCCTGTGCTGGTCAAGCCGTGCCATAATGCTCATGAAGGGCTCAGAGCACACAGGAAACTAAATACAATGGGGAAGAAGAAAAATTGCAGTTTGAGTTTTATGTAAGTATGAGGGCTTTTTGCCATGCACTGTTTGCTTTTCGCTGTGCAATCATGTCATGACACTAACTGGCTTTTCCAAGGAAAATACCAAGCTGATTTTGAAGCCCAATGTGGTCACCAAAACGTGATTTCATTATTTTGTGAGTTATTTTGTGGGGTCAGTGCAACGCCCACACAGTAGCATGCAGTGGGAAAGGCGTGCGGGGCAAGCCTCAGCTCCACAGGCTGCAGGTTGGCACGACATCAAATACAAACCCAGAGCGCAGATCAAGCGCGCTGGTGCTACAGAGAAAAAGACTTTCTAAAAGCAAGAAAAGGAAGTTTTAACTAAGTATTTACCAAGCGTCAGTAATGCAAATAGAACCGAGAGCTTCTCAGAAAACTGTTTCTCTGAGGCTTAATGATGTCGCTCAGAGCTCAGAGATGTACACCTGAAACCTCCTCCTGGAGTCAGGTGTCTACCCGCTGCCTTTAAAAGAATTTAAATTACAAGGATCAGAAGTTGCCCAGAAGATTTTAGATCTCAGTTCCGGATTTAAGACACGTTTTATTCTACTTTCATTTTGCCATGTATAATTCCTTCCTGGGTCTGCTCTGCGGTCCTGTAGGTAGATTTGGTTGAGGTCCATTCATTGAGGTCCAGCTGCTGGCAGCAGGGAGAGGCACCGGCAGATGCTGTGTGTGCTGCAGTCCTGTCCCTCTATCATCCATCCAAACCCTGAGGCAGACCCATGGAAGCAAAATCTTGGGGGAATGCCAAACCTTTCTTCTTCTTTAGAGGGAGAACTGGAGAAAATTTGCAAGTGGATTTGGGCAGAGTCTCCCTACCTTGGGCACAGCAAGCCTTGTGGAACCCAAGTGGAAAAATATGTCCTTTATTTAACAGTGAAAGCAACGTGAGGAACTGCAGCGCGGCTGGCGGCTGCCCCAGGAAGACGAGCCTGGGGAGCACCCCACACCTCGTTCCCGAGCCACAGCACGTGGTCACGGAGGGAAGCTCCAGCAGATCAAGATCCTGGGTGCAGGAAGCTTTGTGACCGAAGAAGGCAGCTACTCGCAGCAAAGCCATACAGCACTGTTCAAATGGTTTGTTGAACTCCTTACAGAGATAATTAATAAGACATCAGCTTCATTTACCTAGAAGTTGGACAGCAGTCGCAAGCCAAAGCTTACTACCGTGATTAGCATTAGAGTAACAAACGTGAGGGTTGATTGCAGCCATACGTCTACTCATGGCAGGTGCTATGTCCTCTCCGCATGGTGGATAGCTCGTCACTGATAGCCAGGGCCCATCAGTCACCCTGTTTCCCCCAGCAGGGAAATCCTAGGTGTGCTGTGGTTGGCAGCACCCAGCCCAAATTGCATCCCCCCTGACTGCAAGCAGGCACTGCTCCTTCATGGCCAGGGGCATTTGCTCACTCCTGCAAAGATCATGGCCCATGGGGATTCACAGCCCACCTGTGACACACAGAGGCGTTTCTTGTAGCTACCCGTGAGCTCCCAAGTGCCAGGTTAAGGCGGTAACAGCATTACTGTCTCGGTACCCAAAAACTCCTTCACTGAGCACATTCGTCATCCTTATCAGCATCCCCTTTGGTCTCAGGTATATGCATGTTTGAACTAAAAGCTTCTCAATTCCAAATCCACTTTGAGCGACCGGCATCTCCAAGGTCATAAACTAACACAGGCGACTGCTACGCTCCTCATGGGAAAGTCCTCATGGAGCAGTGGCCCTGAGAGAGGCCTCTGTAAAAGATGACATTCCTCCGCTCTCCCTGCAACCTCCAGGCCAGATAAAGGGCCTACAAACAGGATACTTTGTAGCAGAGAGAGAATTAATTAATTTTCTCTGTTATAACAAGCCTGGTAGTTGAAAGCTGCACTAAAATACCTTTGTGTTGCTTTTTGGCTTCCTAAAGTTGGCCCACAGACAAACTGTCATACAGAACCAACCAGTAAACATTAGAATATTTTTAAGCACATTTCCAATTTCCTTCCCCCTGTGATTATCACACATGCTTTGACATTTGCTGCAGCTGTTTGTCCTGTCAACTGTGCAGTACCCTGACGGAGCACAGCCCTCACAGCCCGTTACTGATCAGGTATGTTTGGGTACCAGACGGGCTTCCAGGACAGGCTGAGGCACACTGACACTGCTCCCCTGACATCGATCACAGAACAGAGAAGGTATATAATATATATGTATATACACATGTATGTGTATGCATGCAGCTCTAGGGTTTTACTTACCTTTTAGGGGTGAAGCAGACATTTTTAATACCCTCTGGTTGAGGCTTCACAAGGAGCTGCCTGCAGCAGCTGCCCACACATTTTCCTCACTGTGCCCTTGGGGTAGGGCTGTCAGCAGCAAACAAGGAGCAACCGGGACACCAGAGCTGGGAGCAGAGTGTTTTACGCTTCAGGAACATCCCTGCACTGCACAGCAACCACAGGGCTTTGCCTTTTCCTCTCCTCCCTTATCATGCCTAATTCTGTAGGCTACAGAGAGAATTTAAGCCCCCTTTTATCACACTACAACACAGCCCCCACTGCTTGGACAACTCAGAAACTGATGGCGATATTTCTAAGATGGCATCACAAAACCTAAATGGTGAAGAGAAATCCAGCTAAGTTCATTCAGTGCTGCAGACTAATGGAGTATTTTCTGTGGAGGTCAGGAAATTCAAATACGGTGTGTGTGCATGTTAATCCTCATTTGGGTGTTTATTTCCCTGATGTACATAGGTGTGTGTACACACACAGATAAGAGCTGCATAAAGAGAACCATCTGGATTCAATGTATTACACACAATAACTTATTAAAATAGTTTGGGAAATGAATAATTTAAAAAGGAGGTGGTCAAAATTTTATTCACATAGGGAAAAACAAATATTCTTGTAAAAGAAGCTCAAGCTTTTCCTTTAGCTACTTTAAGATATTTGAAAAACACACAGTAATTGCTAAGGAGTGCAGATAAGGTAGAAATGCCAAACATTTACGTGCAAAATGGTTTACAGAGAGAAAGTAGGTGCATGCTCTGGAGCAGGAAGACTGGTAGATGATGAACAGCTGAACTTCTAGAAAGAATAACTGAAATCTCAGCTTGAAGGTCAGGTTGGAATGTCCCAATGGAATCAGATACTTTTCAGCAACTCCTAAACGCAGGAAAAAGAATGCCAGCTACGTGTTTTCACTTACTTTCTAGGGAGAAATTTTTGACTCCCATATTTCCTCATCCTACTGGCAAGTTCAGACTATGGTAAGCAGCACACATAGTTAACATAGTTTTGCATTGATACAACATATCCTATGAGCATTGCTATATAAACTTGATCGCCTTCGCACAGTATCATGTTCTCTAGCAAATCTGGAGATTTGGCATGGAAACCTGACATAATTTTCTTTAAAAAATTAGAATAACATTTACATTCTGTTCAGGTGAGGGAATTTATACTGTCTTGAACAAATCCTTTGGGCATTTTAAAATTGTGTTTAAATACATGAGTGTCTGGTTTTAATTATCCAACACTTGCTATCTCTTTAGAAAAGAAGAAACGGCAACACTGGAAAACAGTTCTGCTTTCCTATATCCCAATCCACCCCCATTTGTATTTGCAGATCTTTTCTCCTCTCCTCCAAAATTAAAACTGCTTCAGGACAGTACGCTTCCTTAAGAAAGTTCCTTCCTACGCTTGCAAAGAAAAAGGACAAACAATCTCGCCTATTCTTCTCATTCAGCTTATCATGCTCAAGTCTACCGATTTCACATCCTGCAACGTGACCTTGCATTTTGTGAAATTTCACTGGCTACAAGACAAAGCCCTCTGCAGTGAAAGGTGAGGAAGACTCCTTACTCCTAACCTGAGGAACTTCCAGATATATGACCAAAGACACACACGCTAACATGGGAGGCTTTCTAAGCTCTACAGCACACACTTTGGGGCGCAAAAGATGAGGGGATTCAGAAACCAGATAATAAATGAGCAGAGCTCTTAGACAATTTGTCTACTTTCCACCTATCCATGGCAGAGTCAGAATTCCTTATGTTTTTTCCTAGGGGAACCTTGAAATAGAGGAGAAAATACAAGCATCTATTAAGTGTCCAATGCGAACATGCACATGAATAACACACCTTGATGAAGCTGTGGTTAAATGCTAGGTAACCATGCTCTTCCTGGGAGCTCCTCCCCAGAAGAAAGAAGCGCACTAAGCCAAATGACAGCCATTCAGCATCCAGGCTGAAGTGCACAAAATTAAGGTTTGGGAAGAGTTATTGAGGTGCTGTGAAAAACGGGGTTTGAAGAGAACAAAAGCTCCTAGTTTTCTGAACCAAGAACTGAAACTGCTTTGTCTTCTGACCCTTTAAGAGTTTAAAGCAATAAAAAACAGTGTGTTGAGTACTTGTAGGACACAGGTAGAAATAACTAGAGATTCCTAAGGATTCATCAGCTGTAAGCAGGAAGTAGCTCCCAGAAAAGTTAGAGGACCTTGTGTAGTTCCTCTCTTTGTTCAGACAAATGGGCTGTTTTCTCAAACAACCCGGTAAAGCAGATTGTGATGCACAGCAGGAATGCAGAGCTTGAGAGCTCATGGCCTCAGCGAAATGCAACCTTCTTGGGAACCCAGGAACCTTGCTCCTGCCTACCAGCGAAGGGAAGGAGTTGTCAAATTCCACATGGACAGCACGATTGCTGGTGCAGAGAGATCTCCTGTCTGAGACCTATCTGAGAAGCAGAGCAGAACAGCTGGGATGAGTTTTAACTACTTTGTGTATCTCAGGACCAGTCCATATCTGTATTATCTGAAGTCACCTCTGTGCTTTTCACAAGTGCACATAAATGTAGCCTACCGTACGAGCTCTTAATTTAAAATGGATTTGTTACTTCCACCAGGTTTGTTCCTTATCCCCCACTTAAAAAAATAATAATAAAATTCTTAGTGTTTACTTTAGCAGAAGCCTCAAAGTAGTCAAAACTATGCTTCCATTTCTCCCCATCACCAAGGAGAGCTCCAACAAACCAATTTTCTAAAATTATTTTGTAAACTTTTGTTGAACATTTCTTAATCATAACGGCTACTTAGGATACATCTTAATTTTTATTGACCACAAAACTCATTTTCAGCAGCACTTCACAGCTATCAAACAACCTGAGTAAAATGCTTTACCCTTCGGTTAGCCCTGAAGCGGTCAGGCAGGCAGTTGGACATGATGATCTTTGTAGGTCCCTTCCAACTGAACTTTTCTACTCTAACCATGTTCTTCGTGTGGTAAGCAGTGTTATAAATGAAGTATTTTATAAACCAGTGTAGTGAGGCAATGGGACCAACAGATGAAGGTAGTAGAAGCTGCCTCAGTACCCTATCGAGCCAACTGAGCGCACCTGATATCCTGAAAGCTGAGAGATGCCAAGTAACCCACATAGATATCCTGAAATTGAGAAAGCTGAACACGCACATCCTGTGCAGGTCTCCATCCTCCATTTCAGTTCCTCAGGTAAAGTGCCTGGTCCTTGAAACAGAGCAGAGATTACTACCCTTGTGGTTCTACCAGGGAAGGTAGGTTGGGGTGAGATACCCACATTCACCATTGCCATCAGCCTGACTTCTTCACTGAAAAGACATGAAGGAGGAGGGGAGGGGTTCTTTGCTTCTTAGAAAACAGCAGCAGAGCAGGCTTAAGGAATGAGGTACCTGAAAAAAATCCATGGTTTGTCTTTTGACAGCTTTGTTCTTCCTACTGTACATGTGGCAACCTCAAACCTGAAGGAGTCAGAGCAATATTTTTACCTAGAAAATCCCAATCTCCCAAACAAAGGCTAAGAAAGCATGAAGACATTTTGTTCATTACGACATACAAGGTAGATCTCCAAAACCTCTCTGTAAATCGAAGATTTGAGAAGACAGTGCAAGACCTTAAAGATTTACAGAGGATTAGAGCCTTTTAATCCTTCACTTTTCCTAAACTTTGCGTATCTAGAGCTTAGTTAGGCCAGAAAGCAAAGAAAAAATGCCAGAGCTCCTTTCTTGGCTCCAGACTTCACTGTAGGCCAGATCTGAGGTGATGGGACATTTTCTTCCCCTCTCATGCAGTTGGTAGCATACAAGGGGAGGAAATAATGTTGCTAGTGCTAAGTTTCCAGTTCAGAAGCAGTCTGAACATGTTGATCTCAGTTTCTTTTTTTCCCTGAAAGTTATTTTTAAACCGTTCTAAAAGTAGCTTTTCTTTGATGCTTAATTAGTTCCAATTAAAATAGACTACATTTAAGTAGTATACATTTAAGTTTAAATAGTGCTCATCAAAATACAGTAAGCAATAAAAAGCTGCACTTATACTTAAGTAAATGCACCCTTTTTATCTCCTCAAGACTTCCAAAGGGATTTGTGTTATGAATCGCAAACATTCCCCCTCAGCATTAGTCCTATGAGTCAGTAAGATACTCATCATTAATCACTTCTCAAGCATTTTTAGCAAGGTGGTTCCTGCTTACTGCATGTTTTCATTCACATCAGTCATTTACATAGCATAAAAGGCGTGCCTAGTACTTTACAGACAACTAAGAAAAATCTTTGCTTTGTAGTGTTCTCAGCTACACTAAGATCACAACAAAAACCAAGAAAAGATTATCTTCGCAAATGGAAAAAGAATAGGAATTACAATTATAGCAGAGTATTAATTTTTCCTCCATGGGGTAAGGTAAGTTTGCATTTCTGCGTTATTTTTATGCAGCTCCTATTTCTATTACTCATGATTTAAAATAAAAATCTATTTATGCAATTCACTCAAGGCTTTACTATCACTGTAACCATGAAAGCATTTATGCCCTCCCCTTTCTCGAAGGAATGCACATTACCGTTTTGCTGTTAAGCTGTTTCAGGAGGTGACGAAAAAGGCACCCTATTTCTCCACTAAGTTCTCTACTGTACACTGACATCACTTGCATCAACACGTCTTTTATGAAAGAGCAGCAAAGATTGCAGCAACTCTAGCACCTAATTGGTTACCTGAAACCAAAAAAAACACTTCTGGAAATGAAATACTTTTTCCATTCTTGTCTTTTCAATAGAGATAAGATGCCTATTCCACGACCGCCACTTCAGCAAAGAATAAGGAAGGTTTCGTATGTTCTTCCCAGCACGGTTTGTCAGTCTTCTTTTCCTCTTCTACACTAATGCTTAACCACCTCATAACACAGCTACATCTGTACTCTACAGAAAAGCTATATATGCTCGTGCATATTTTCTCAGGACTGCCAATGAGCCTGCAGTCTTTTCACTGTGTGTCCTGTGTCCACACTTCTCCCATGCTTTTGTCTTAGAGCTGTTATTTTAGACTTCAGTGCCATAAATGTATGTCAGCGCACAAGACAGATCAAAGTTATGACGACAGCTGTGGAAACAATACAGTTAAGGACACTGTTTCAGAAGTACTCTGTTACAAGCTGTTTATTAGAACTTCGCTTTGACAATAAATAAGGTATTTTCCAAGCAATCAAAATGTAATTATTCAGAAAGTTAAACAACTGAAGTTTTCTGTTTATTTTTAAATATATACATGATTTACTCTATTTTAAACACCAGTTCATCTGCAACTGTACAACAGTAGGACTTTTATTTTTAATTTTTTAAATTCACACACCAGGAGACTATCAAAACACATCTTTAATCTGGAAGCTGTGTGGGTAAAAATAATCCCAAACCACATCAAGTCGAGGTTGGATAGTCCACCTGTTATGAATGAATCTGTTCATCAGACTAGCTGTTGCTGAGTTCAAATCCAGATGTATGGCTTACCCAGAAGAAACAGTGCCTTTTAGATTTATGGTTTTAAATGACCAGTAAGCCACTCAATTCCAACAGTACGAGTTAATCATTTGTAGTTTACTATGCTACTGCATAACCTGCGTTCTGTCCTCAACACAAGTGGCACAGAACACATTTCTGTAAAGGATAATAATTTTCAATGTTGTAAATCTCAGTAAAAAGTGCAAACTTAGCACTTCAACTTACTGTTAATAATGAAGATGTATTTTGGTTTTGGTCAAATAAATTTGCCTTTCTCCACTTAAACATTCAAGACATTTAATACGCTTATAAAATAATACCTTTAAGAGTTTGACGTACAGTTAACTTCAAAAGAATGTTCCTGTTAAATAAAGCACCAATTTTTCTCTATGTTTCTTCCTTAGAGACAGCCTATGAAAGACTAGATTTTTTTAAACATTAGTTCTGTTAGGAGGTGTAATTTAAAAATAAAATTCTTACGGTTTGATCAAAGCCATGTTACCAAAGCAAGTTTTACATATTCTGTGCAGCTTCTCCTTTTCTTTAAGTGCAGAGGTACAAGTCTCGAAGTTACGCAGCTGCAATTGAGTTATCATCTGCTTGACGACCCTGAGGCTTTAAGAAAATAACGATAGAGATTTTTAGACTATGCAGAAGACTAAGGCTGTCATGAAACTCACTTTTCAATATATCACGTGGCTCCAATCTTTTACTTCTAATGCTTTCGAGTAGTAGTACAAACATGGAGGATACCCAACTGAAATATGAGTTTGGCCTAGTGAGTACCTGGTAAAGGGCTCAGCTCCTTACAGCTGTGCCGTTATATATCAAGAACTTCTCCATACACATTTGAGTTACTCAGCACAAGGCCTGGCTGATCAGAGTTCTGAGTATTATTGCAGTACAAAGAAGTTGTTAATCAATGCACAAAACAGGAATGAGACTGAAAGCTTCTTGTAAGAATTTTGAACAGAATCACTAGAGATGGGAGAGAGCAAGGAAGAAGTTTTAAAGAAAAAACATCATCCTTACAGAAAGGTTCTTTGAGGTCCTGACAATTTTAAGGCAAAAAAGCAAAGTATTCTGAATCCTGAGAGGTTCAACAGAAGCATTGAGAACACTACGCTTTTGCGGAAAAAAGCCTTTTGTATTGACTTATGAGGACATCTTGACAACCAATCTAGAAGAGCCACTGATTGACAGCATACATAAAAACTAAGTTCTGCCTATCTCTTCTGGCTGAAATAAAACTGAAAGAATGCCAGGCCTGTGTCCTGGAAGCAGGATTAAATGCGTCTGAACAAGTCCAATTCAAGTCATATAAACAAACTCTTCAGGTTCCTTGCTTGCTCAGAGTCTGACTAAGAAGTGAATGAAATATTCTGGAGACAGCAGCAGAAGAACAATAAAGCACTGTTTTGGTCAACTGGATTTAAATTATTCTAAAAAAAATTTAAAAAGGCACAAGATCTATTCATTGTGATATGATTGAACTGTCTTCAGATCCACACTACTTAAAAAAATCTAGACAGAGTGATTCACAGAGAGCATGTTTTTAGAAGTTATTTAGGGAGTTGTGGGATATTACAGTGTTTCTGAACCTAAACTCAAGAGATGTTCCTCAACCCCTATGACTTCAGCCTTTAAACACAAGACACTTCTCAGTCTTACCTTTACAAAAATGTGTGTAGGTATGAATCTTCTGAGCAGCTGATTAGTGAAGTTTGGGAATCGCAGCAAGTTAATATGAAGAGATGGTAACTGCTGATATCCAGCCATCAGAGGATAGAAGTTGTATAACACTTCCTGCTGTGTGCCAGGAAGGATTCTTAATCGGATCTTAGAAAAGAAAGTAAAAAAAAAAAGCCACAATCACAGACAAGTTCTGTGACCAACTGCAGATTCCTATTTACTTTCTATTTATATTCTTTTTACTTTGAGAAGTTGGAAATAATGTAACTACATTTTCTCTACTGGTTAAAACTATTAATTTATACTGAAACAGTGTGTTACCTACAAACAACATGACACATAGCTCCTAGGCAGGCTTCCATCTGACCCTTCTTCAAAGGGAATCTGCACGCATGTGTCCTTCCAGACAGAAATTACCATACATTTGCAAACAGTGAATTTGTCATCACTGCACATCAGTGCAAGTCTAATCAATACATTCTTCACTACCAGAGAAGCCAGGATTAGAAAATGTGACATTTTTGTACCTGCTTAAGGCCAGAGAACATGAAGGCATCACTGGGTTCCACTGACATCTCCACATCTTGGACTAAATTAGTCTTATTTTGCAGGTGATATCTGACAGGGAGGGATTCTCGGACTCGACCAAATGAGGGCAGATCTTTGGAAAGAAAGTAAGCCATCTCAAATAAATTGTGTTTTAAAGTTTCATAAATAAAGAAGCAAGTTCAACAAAGAGCACTAAAAAGTTTCAAGAAAAAAGTGACTACGTATTTAAAGCATTTCTGATGAGATTAAAAAGAGACTAAGGAACAGAACATAACTTCATTAAAGTTTTACAATTGTTTCCCTCCCTTTCCAGTTTTTCACTCATTCAATACCTAGTTACAAAACCCCTTGACTGTTCACAGTATGCAGGAAGCTACGAAATCACTTTGTTGCTGGGTATTCTCAGCTTGCCAGCATTTTCAGATATTGTGAGGAAGCTCCTCCAAAATATAACAGGAAAGGATGATGGAAGAATCTCAGTACAAGTGAAAACAAACTGAAGAAAGCATAGGAATTGTGTGTTCAGTGAGCTCTGCACTCCTACTCTGCTCTCGTGCAGGTGAAATGCTAGAAGAGAAACAGTTCACCTGCCCGCGAGCAGCTCCAGTTCTCCAGGCTGTTTCTTTCCTGGGATGTGGCCAGGGCGTGGGTGGATGGAACAATTCTTGCCATAGGCATCTAGAGAAACCTACTGGGAAGGCTGTGTCAGTAGAGGTAACCGTGGTCTCCATGCTGCCACACGCTAACACAGCTCAGTTGCTTTTAAGAGAACACATTCACATACCTACCTTCCAATTCTTTCTAGATCAGGGGAGTGGGAAGAGGGGCAAGGCAGTTTAAGTGATAATGCAGTTTCTTTCACTACCTCCATAATATCCAGCATTAATTTCCTGTCTTTTGTGACAGTAAATGTAAGATCCAGATGCTATAAAATTTATCAGCTATTTACTTTGGAAGATTTAAAAATTCTAGGCAGCACATACATGTAGCCTAACTAACATTACCTGTGTTAACGTGGAGGGGAATGGTCTCTACAACCACATGAGGCAGAGTGATGACTGTACTAACAACAGGTACACTTTCCACAGGTGAGCTTCTGCAGAAAAATATCATAAACATAGCACATTGAGAGTTGCACAGCATTAAGTGAGCATGCCAGAAGAACACCACTTATACGTGACTAAAATAAGATTACAGTAATTTCAATGGTGGGAAAAATTCCCTTATGTTTTTTGTTTGAAGTGAGCACAAAAAGTGTCATAGCACGGAGATAAAGCAGCAATAGGCATGTAAGAACATTAAACAGCTCTACATCACAATAAAAATAATTAAAAAAACGACACATCTGAGCATTTATTTTTGAAAACTGAGTGAATACATAAACCCGTAGCCTAGGGTGATAAAACATTAAGTTTTCCCCATTTTAAAAGTTTTTGTTTGTTTGTTTTTTGCTATCCTAAACTATTCCTTTGACTTGGCTTCAAGGGAAATGTTTTGTGGTTGGAGGAAACAAGAAGAAGGTAAGAGGACAGCTTTGTAACTGACCAAAGATCTTACAAAAAAGAAAGCTTCATGGAATGTTAAGACCATAGCCACATAACATTTACTAAGTAAAATATGTATTTGCTCAAAAGTCTAACCAAGTAATGACTATGATCCAAAGTCTAGACAGTCGTTGTTACAGGAAAACCCAACACCAAAAAAGTCAAAAAACACCATCAGCCCGAAACCAAACCAACTTATTTCCTCTCCCTCTTCAGGCCAAGAGCTGCCTACCTCTTCCATGAAATGACGTAACATCCAGTTGCCACTCCACTAGCATTAGTGACTGGAGGACATCGAAGGCAAAAGCACTCACTGGCACTCTCACCTGTCTGTAAAACAACTATCAGCAAAATTTTGTTTAAAATCAAAGCATAATCGTTACTGCAGAAGCCACCAAGTCTAAAAAGCCAATATTACACAGACACAAATGTTCCAACAGAAAGGTCTTGAAGTACTTTGCAAACTGTATCTACGTAGCACATGAATTCAATACAGACTGTGCGATATCCCAGTACTTGAAAATACAGTTTACTTTCTGAACAGCATTGTGAGGATCTTTCTTGTCTATATAGAACAAGCCATTGCAAATTTAGAGTTTGTATGCAAAAAAGGGCAAAATAACACCAAATCAAATTCTATACTTCTCTTCCACAGAAGATTCCAACACATCAGCACGTTTTAAATTTAAAATAAAATAAAAATTAAAGCCACCACCATGGACATTCCTCCTTTCCCACCCGAGTGGATGAGAGATGGGGAAGAGGGGGAACACAAGAAAGATCTACCATCTTTGAATTCTCACTTTTTATTTAAAGTTATTTCAGGTTTTAAAAAAAGCTAGTATTTTTTTTGATTAAAGAAGGATTTTTGAAGAAAACAGCACTAAGAAAATAATTGCTCAGTCATTCAAAATTAAAGTATCTTTAAGTCTTACAAGGAAAAAAAATTAAATTGACAAAAAAATGGGCAGCTGAATAGCTTGTATTTGAAGTGGTTCATACCTCCTGGCTGTTAGCTCTTTAGAAATAGCAACTGGAAGTCAAGAAGCACAAGGTGCTAAAGATGAAATCTCATACTTTGATGAAAGGACCTGGGAAATCATTGCTTTCTAGAACTATAGCCTTGCAATTCCTTGAATACATAAGGTGGACAGCTGCCCCACAGTCAGGGAGGCATGTCGGCTGCCTTCTTTATATTTCAAGTCTGAATAGAACACTTGTTTTCCTGTCTCTTAACTCAGCAAATACAAAGACAACATTTTGTTCAAAGATTTTGAATCAGATCTACTGTGAAGTACTCCATTTGACTTCAAAGCTGAAGTACTGAATGCAAAGTTTGAGACTTGTAAAATATATCTATTTTTTACATAAGTAATAACCTATTAAGCTTTGTTAATGTTTTAAAAAAACATGTTTACTTTTAATTGATCTTTTTAGCCTACTCTGTCTAGCTTCATATCTTTCAGTTTCATGAACGTGCTATCATGGACGTTCCTTCCATAAAGTGATAACTTGTTTGCAATCAACAAAATATACATAGTTCATAAATACTGGAAATATTGAGTAACTATTCACATGGATACCTAAAAAGCTGTAGGTCAGAAGTACTCTCAGCTGCTTTCCCTTACATCTGTTACATTTAGCATTTTGGTTACCACCTATCAGTCAAGTCTATTTGTTTGATATAGCAAAGCACAACTACATTTGTAGCCTGTTGTTCTAAATTCTGTTCTGGCAAGCAAATAAGGTGTCAAGCAGCTTGCTTCTACAGTTTGATAAGCAAATACCATTTAAAATGTCACCTGCTCTTACTCCCAAATTACACAAAAAGTATCCTCATGATAGAAAGCATAATGTAAGAAAACTCACCGTTCTCCACATAAGATTCCAGCTGATCTACTGGAGTCATGGAAGCCGACAGCTGTAGCTGGCTGGTTACAATAGTGAGGGGCCAAGGAGAGGCACTGAGGATGTCTGTCATCAGTAAAAACGGTATATCTACAAAGACTCTGTCCAAGTGCTCCAGCTGTCAAGACAGAGACAAAATCTGACTATTTCTAACTAAACAGGGTAAGATTATTGAAAGTAATAACTTTTCAAAACACATACCTTTGTGGAGACAAATTTGACAGCAACATCAAAAGGAAACACTGTTTCTATAGTCACAGTTTCATCCTGTATAGGTAATGAAAGGGGTGGGAGGAAGAGGGGAAAAAATTATATTCAGTTTCAGACCTGTCTACTGATGTCAAAGGTTACTAACATAACATTACTCTTAGTCATCATTTTAACTAAGTTCTTCCGAGAGCAGAATATATCTGTGGTTATTGTGTTTTTAAAAGAATAAATATTGAAAACTTTTCTTCCAATTATACTTATGAAGCTGCTCACCCAATATTAGACTATTGTACTGCTGATTTTGCATTTTTTTCTACCTACTAGAAATGCTTTTAAGAGACTTGAAATTACATTAATGAAATGCAAGAAATATTTTCAATCTAAAGGCTGCACCTCCAGCAATTGGTGCATCTTAGTATCTTACCCGGTGGCACTTGCAGAGAATTTCTTTCCCCTCAACAGTAGTGTTGATTAAGTAAGAAACATAGACCAGAAACATTCTTGCGCCAACCGTTCCACAACGAATGTATATTGGTTTTTCCATCTGCAAGATAAAGGAAACAATATGAATCAAGATAGACCTAGAATATATTAATTAGGTCTAGGACTGTCCAAAATCTTGTAGATAATCATCTTACTTGGACCAAGAAAGCGATAGTAGAATGGATATTATTTTGACCATAAACAATCTCCTGAACTGCATGATCTTAATCAAATAGTATAAGATTTTAACGAGAGTAGCACAGCCTTCTTATTTTATGTTTTCTGTCAGCTCTGTCATCAATACCAGAACGTGTCCTATTCCCTTGGCCAAAAAGGGGATCTAGCTGAAGGAATGCTAAACTTCAAGTAAACATTAGGCAAACTATACACCAAGCATTTCATTTAACAGTTCAGATACTGGAAACTAAATATAGGCCCTACTATGAGAGTCTTGTTAGTTGATCCCCATTTTCTTGACTGTGATACAGAAAGAAGGTTGTTAAGCTATTACCTTTTCCCCTGGTTGCAAGTCCCCTACAGGGATATCAGGAAGCAATGCAGGAAAGGAGTCATCACATGTGTCTGTTCCATGAAGAGTCACCTGAGTTTTCTGAGTCAGGTTGGCATCTTGCCCTAGGATTAAAGACAGTCTTTGTATCCACATAGGCTTATACTACCAAAGCATGTAAGCAATAACTAAAAATAATAAAATATTCATCTCAGAAAGCTATACGCTAGGAATTAACATTGTCATTTGGTTGAGAGATGCTTTCAAAAGCATAAGCAAGAAAACAGATTAAATAGCACCTGAAGTTTTCTAAACTGTAGGGGTCACGTGCTGCAGCTTTTTCACTTAATCTATTTAGGCCACAAGAATCTCAACAAGATTAGAAGTCCTATCTAGATATTCCCTACCATATAAAAAACACAATATTGATACACGATTCAAGTTTTTCTTGCTATTCTATGTGAAATAAAATGCAAATTTTACACTTCTGTGATTCTTATGTTCTCAAAAGCACAACTTAATGATTTTAAATCCTTTAAAAATTGTTCTTCCAATTTTCCAATCTTTGTGTTGAAAACAGGTGGAAAAAAAACGTGTAGATGTTAAATGACACTATTCTACAGTCAGGGGTTGACTAGGATAATGACTTTACTGCAATCGCATGGGATAGTTTTCAAAGGAAAACAAGTCACATCTTGCCAAAAAGTTGCAACTGTGGAAAATATATCATCTTTGCTATAAATGAAATGTCAAATTTCAATTGTTTTTACTGTAAAATCAGCAAGCCCAGAATGACCTTGCATATCAAGTGTTAGGACTCATGATCAAGTGGGAGAGGGAAAAAACAAAAACAAACCAACAAACCAAGACCAATTATTCCACACTACTTTAGGAGCTAAGCCCAAACATCCAACTAAAGTTTAAAGAACACTCAACTGACTTTAAATTAGCTGTACAACTGTATAAGAAATGTTGTTCTATTTCAGAGTACATGGCAAACATTGCATCCGATATGCTAGTCGCTTAAAAATATTTTTGCCTTTTAGGGTAATTGCTCCAAATATTATATTCAGTATGCCTATTTGTACTTCACATATGAAAACTGCTATTAATAGCTACATACAGTTAGTTAAAACATAAACTATGTATTTTCATTGTTTCCTTTTCATTCAAAGGAATGTTCTCTGTTCTTCATTGCTCTCCAAATTTCAAGCGGGGAAAATGGGGGGGAGGGGGGGGGAAGAGGGAGAAAACCCACATAAGATTATCCTTAGAACATGTTTATCAAGATCTGACTGATGCTTACAGTAAGAAAAGTAAATAGGTATATCTTTCGGGAAAAAAGTTTAGTTAATGTGCAAATTAAATAAAAGGTTAAGAAAGAATACAAAAGCTTCCAAGTTTTTTTTCACACTTGTAAACATAAATGTTACTGACAAACAGTGGCTAAGATGACAATAACTAAATGAGACTGTTAATTTCTGTTCTGATCACTACTATCCCATTATTCCCAACCTTCAGCCTTAGTTTGTCTCTTAACTACTGCAGCACAGCCATTTACTATAGTTTTCCTCATTGCATCAAAAACAAAGTCAATTAGGATACTGCTGGATTAAAAGAAAATAACCCCAAATACCTGGCTTTAAACCTGCTGTAAGCTTAACATCTTTGGCCACTGTCTCCTCATGTGACTCGACTGTCACAATCAAACAATACATTTCATTAGTCAGGGCAGGAGGTTCATGACGGAGCTGAACAGAAATGTTTGGCACTCTAGAAATAATCCTTTAAGAAAAAAAGACTCTGTTATTTTATGTTTCTTAATTAATGAGTTTAAATCTCCTTTAAACTGGACTTAGCTTACTGTTCAAAGAGTTCTGACAACAGCTGGGCCATTCAACTAGGAGAGGTGATATTCTTGAAAAGCAGCATGATGGCAACAACTCCAAAACTACTGTTTGGAAACCCACCAGTAAGCATTAACAGTTCAGATTTTCTGCCAGGAAAGAAAAAAGTGCCCCCACCAACAGCAATCGGATGTAATAATTTTGAATAGATCTAGTTAGCGTTAACCTACTTATTAATGATTATTTTCCAATACAGTTTCTTGGAGGGCGGGGGAGGGGGGGGGAAGTGGGGAGAGGTGGCTTTAACGAAAGAACAATAATACCTCCTAGTTTGCACAAAAATCTGGGAAAACTCTAACAGAGTTAGGTGAAGGGAAAAACTAAGGCATATTTGGCGTGTTTAGAGATCAGTGCAAGGATTTTCTGTACTTCTAGCTATCTGGAAGCTCAGAGGTCACAAAGAATTAAGAAAGGTAACATCTTACCCCAGTTATGGAAAGATATATAAAAACGTTCCTATTAAAGTAGTCCTAACATTGTTGTCTTTTAGACAGAGTGTTCAGGAGACTCAATACATCATACACATTTTCAAGTTTTTACTTACATAGTGCTTGCCTGAATAGCCAAGCTATCCCAATGAACTTCATTATCTGGAAGCTTAGGTCTTCGCCTGAAGGAACGTGAGGCCTGCAATGCTTCCTGAGACGAAGCAGCATCTCCACCTCCTCCACGCCAGTTCAGAATCACGCAACGGCCAGATTCACTTCCCAGGACCAAATCCACAGATGTGATCTGACAAAAAAATAATTTGAACACATACTGAGAACTTCTCATCTTGTGTCTTCAGATCACTCACAGTAAGAGCATAGCTTTCCAACATAAACATCTTTATTGTGCCTGTATATCACCCAAAACCCTCTGGCAGCTTCACAGACAGAAGTCACAACAACTCACTGCCACAGAATTTCATTTAAAACTGCACTGGAAAAAGGATCCAAGCTCGAGAGCATGCAATGCACTATTTTCTAGTTTTCTACTCTCCCATAGTGTTACACCATTTTTTAAAAATGTATCTCACATTTTAAAAAATTGAAGTAATGCAAGTTTTTGTGATAATTCTGAGCTTTGTTATTTTCAATGAAATTTTATGCTCGTTTTTGACATTGTTTCAAAAGTTCAAACATTTGGAACCACACTGTCATAACTGGTGCCAGATCAGAGGTAGCTTTGTAGTTTCAAGTTCTTCATAAACGTCAGTAAGAACGGCGTGAAACAAACTGACAAACCTCAATCTTCTTTCCTACATCTTCAGTTTTTGCAACAAATTTGAAAGTGAACTTTCTTGTTTTACCAGGGACTAAGCACATTGTTCCTTGTGATGACTGTTCTAGAATATCACTTTGTTGATAGGCTTCTTCTACCACACAGTATTGGTTGTAATCCTACAGTGGAAGAGTAGGGAAAAACATTGATAATTTCAGACTTAAGACATCTGTAGAGAGTAATTCTAGTATAACAAACGTTAAGGCTCTATGCTACTGGATCAAACTACATTGGTTCTTAATGCTTTTCACAGTAATGAAGCTAGACTTAGCTACATTACAATGAAATTTCTTCATAAAAATATCCATTATATTCACTAACATAACTTTATGCAAAAACATCCAGAGAAATAAGACATTAAAGTTTCAGAACATTTTCAGAACATTTCAGTGTACGGTATCTTTGTTCTTCTGTGGAGATCTCTGACTAATCAAACTGGATTTGGGAAGTTATCATAATATCAATACAGTTGTCAAAAGTGATAGATAATTCAAAAAGAAAGAACACCTTTCCAACTGAACTATTCACATAGTTTTTGGAAAAGAACTTTTGAACTATTTTTTTTTTTTGTTTGGAAAGGCTAACAGATACTATTCTACTCTTATTATAATCTTGTCACTACATCAGAAATAGAATGTGGTTACCTGATTATTGAAACTGATGCACAGCTTAGAAAACCTGATAGGATGAGGACAATCAGCTCTCAAGTATATATCAAATTGCACAGGAACATCAACATGAAAACTTGGAGAAAGAAATTTTGCTTTGCACTGCACTACAATTAAAAAAAAGTTAAATTACAATACTAAATTCCAGAAGCATTCTTCTCTAATAAGAACTATAAAAAAGAATTGTTCTGTGTATACACGCAAACACAAGTTAAAGAGTACGTGGGACACATTTGGCTACTGGCACTGTCACAGAAAGTTACTTTTCAGCACTTGGTTGAAACCTTTGCAAAGAGGATGAGAGGCAGACATTCAGCAGAGAAATAAAACCTGGACACTTAACTACACTTCTTCTGTAAGTAATGCTCACTTGTGCCCCCTTTCCAAGGGAGGTACTCCTTTGCATGCTCTGCCTTCTTTCCTCAGAGTTCTATTTCAAAGCACACCAGAGAAGAAGTTTGTCAAAAAACAAAAGTTTACTACTTCTACCATATTTAAAGGCACAGGTGGCCTCAGTAGAAGCCAGGAGGGATTTTTTTTTTTCCCTCAGATATAATGCTCAAATGATTCTTTTCCAGTAATCCACATTGGGGATAAGAGATCACTGGCTTCTCCCATGATTTCTTAGCAACTTAGATGAAGAACAGAGCTGTGCTTACACAACAGTTTGTGTTGCTGGCATTAACATATTCTACATTATATAATGTATATTTTCTCCTAATTATTTATTTGAAAGATACATCAAAATGTTTAGTTTTGTGTAAGTTTGCTTGAAGCTTTATTACTTACCAAATGGTATAAAATCTTGGACTTCTATTGTAAACACATTACTGCCTGCTAAGGAAACACGGTCAGCCCACAATTTTTGTGAAGCTTTCATAGCAGTAGCATCACAATCAGGCTCAGGATCAGGGCTCTCATTCTGTATCCAGATAGAAGGTTACAAACAAAAATAAGAAATAGATTATCAGACAACAACTCCTTCTGAAAAATATTTAAAGGGTAATAGGAGTTTTAGCCACTTACCATTAGAACTTTTATCAGATTTTTTTCTATTCGAGACTTCTGATCATCTTTAAGAGTAGATGCTAGCAAGCAGAAAAAAAGGATTACAACACAGAAACAAATCATTTTACTATTTCTTTTAAACTTAAAAATAGACCTTTCCTTTAGCTTGTATCTTTGAAAAAAACATTCTGACAAAAAACCACCTGATTTAACATCCCTCCGCCAATGAGAAAGTACTTCAACTTTTAGAAGTTCCTCCATTCTGTGTGTTCCCTCTTACTTTCACTGGAACCAAGTAAAATATTGTTTGGATAAGCAAGCATTTCATAACTTATCAGAGGAAAACCCTAAAAGAATGATGTCTCTAGCTTCTTGTTATTGCTGTTTAGAAACAGAAGAAACAGTAGAGAACAGAAAAAGTCTGGAACATGCAAAGAGGCAAACTTGGATAAGATTAGAAACAGCAGCTCAAAATGGTGAAAAGAAAAAAAAAAGACCAATTAAAATAAGAAGTCTTCTCTTGACAATGAAAGGCAGTTTTGTCTCATTGACTATTCCTTAACATAAAGCAGGATAGCCTGGTTAGCTAACAGAAGATGAGAAACCATTTTTACCACGCCTACCCTGAAAGAGGTATTATTTAGCAAATTAGGGTGTATAAGGATTATTTCTGCAACGTCAAGTAACAACCATTATGTAAACCAGAGTATTTGCATTTCTACTGTGCAGCTACCTTAAGTCACACTTTGTCTTTAAAAGATACTACTACATGTATATTTCATCAGCAGAGTTCTGGTAAGAAGTTTGAGCTAAGCATATTTGCTATTATAAAGCCTAGGAAAATAGGCATAGCTTAGTTACTTACTAGGAAAAACATCTTTCCTTTTAACTATACTAGATTTCTTCCCCCATCCCCAAAGCTCAAGAAATTGTTATATTATTTGAATATTATTATATGCATATTATTATATGCAACTTTCAGTCTGAAATGAAGCTCTGTGCCTCACATATTCTGACCCAGTCTATTTGAATTCAATGAATATTATAATAGGAGAGCATGAAAATTCAACTTCCTGCATGCAATAAGAACTCAGCACAGGCATACAGGGTCTTTTGTAGTCAACTCATACGCGGTACCATAAGCACCGTGGCTGATAATGGTATGTCACACTTCCAAATACACATTAATTTTTTCTACATAGGTTAACTGAGTATGTTTCCTGAAAAGAATACCTCTACCCAGTAGCTCTAAAGAATATGTTATATAATCCTTTATCTGGGCCATCAGATATGAACACTTGAGAGCTGTCGTCAATATGGAAGTGAGAAGAGTCCACCATCCTTCACTCCGATATTCACACATAACGTAATCCAACAGCCTGCAAAGTATGAAAATTGAGAGGAAAAACAAGTTACACACCCCAGTATTTTAAGAAGTTCACATTTTTTTGGTATCGTTAACACAAAAATTTATCTCAACTAAAACAAACACTAGATTAAAACCAAGTCAACTGCTTGTATGCATGTGCCCTATATTGGAATCACCAAGAAATTATTGTAAAGAAACATATTTATTCCATTAATTTGCTATTTCAGGCTAGAGAAACTTTCACAAGAAATCAGGGAAACTCACCTGTCTTTAGAGAAGTAAAACAACTGGACAGAAAAGTCTTAGTCCAGCACTTAATTAGAAATACGCTTTAGTGTTGAGTATGCTGCAAACTTCAAGGAAAAACTAGAAACCCACAAAAAAAGCCCCTTTCCAAAGTGAAGAATCTTAAGCATCTCAGAAGGGAAAAATGATGTTTTTTATGCTATCTCCTACCTCCTTTTCCCTTCAAGGGTTTCCAAGATCTACATCCAACATATGCAACCACCTATATCAGGGAAACCTGGGCACCTTATTGTGCTTTTTTACACTGAGCAATTTTCACTTAGTAGTAACAATGCACAGAATAATTTTTTCTTTTAAAGACAGCCTACCTAAATATAAGCAAGAAGCGCTTTTTTAAACTCATGCTTGTTCACATAAAAATTAGGCTTGATACGAATCGATCTGCTTATTCTACCCTATTTTCTTCTCTTTGTAGCTTCCAGTCAGATAACAGTAAATCTCTCTCCCAGCTCAAACATGCTGCCTTTAGAACATGTGATCATGGAAACCTAATTAAGCAGTAGTTCCACAATGTTTTCATTAACATGACCTTGACTCTGTTTCCCCTTAAAAAGACAAACTTAAAAAACTAAACACAGGACACCTCCTTCAGAGGAGACAGTAGCTGTACCTCAGGGCTAAACTTTCACAGCTCTGTAGCCATTAGTCATAGAAAACTGTATCAACGGAAGTAATTCCTTTCGCTAATTCCCTTGCAACATAAGTAAAAATTAATTCAGCTACATTTTTTTCCTTCTTTTCTGTCTGCTGCATTTATTTATTTATTTATTTATTTTAAGTTTTGTAACTTCAAAGTCTTTAATTCAATGTAATTATATTCTTACTGCAGTAGCAGGGAAGTTTCAGAAATCAATCTTGGGGAAGAGAGACAACACTCCACCAGTGAGCTAAAAATAAACAGTAAAGATCTGCCCAATAAAGTAATTTCCCACCATGACTTACATTGTAAAGTCTTCTTACTCTAATAACTGACTCATCATATCTGCTTTGCTTTCTTTAATAGAAATTGAATTGATACACTCCAGAGCTTGTACTTTGATTAAATCCAGGTACTAGGAGCACCTTAGATAAGCTTCCAACAGTATTCCATATCAGTAAGACAAGTGGTCTCAGTGAGAACAGTAGTGTGCAAAGGAAACAATCAGGGATGGCACTCACTTCAAAGCTTTGGCGTAATCCTTCGCAAAGTAATATTCTTCACCCATCTGAACCACTGATTTAACAAAAAATAACAAGAAAGATGTATCAGATTAATATTGAAAGTATTTGCAAAGTTAATTTTAAAGATGCATCTCATTATCCGTACTCACTCAGATGACTTTTCATTCTTGGACATTTGTATTTCTTGAACTGTGCAACAGCATTACTCAACAAAGTGATTATCAGCTCCTAACAGAAAAACAGTATTGATTTCATTATACATATAACATTAGGGCAATGTCAGAAAAGATTTTTTGTAGAAAAAAATACTTACTGAGTGAAGAACATTCTTCTCTTTCAACTGAAGGGATAAAATCCCCATCTTCTCCTTTTCAGGATCAGAAAGATCAAAGCCTGCATAAGACAGTGAAAAATCCATGACATTGGAATTTTGTCCATGCCCAAAGGGAACTAATTCTGTGCTGAAATACTGTAATACAAGCTCCAACTCAAGCACACTCAAATTCTTAAACATTCTGTTTCCTAGGAGATGGATACAACCCTTCAAAAACTCATCGGTCTGTTCTGGAAGACAAACTCTGGAACAAATGTTTCTCTAGCAGTTGAGAACACCAACATACGACGAACTGCATACAACTCTAAAAGATTATCTACTCTTGTCTGAACCCAGCTTCATAAACATCGTGACAGGCAGTTTTGCCTCTTTTTAAACTGTTCAACCTCGGGAGTAGATTCTAACTTATTTTAAAACTGTAACACTTGAAGATAAAACAGATGACTCCTGTATTTACAGCAAATGAAAGGAAGTCTTTAGAAGAGGACAGAGAGAAAGTTACAATGCTCAAAGGATATACAGAGAATAAAAAATGGGAGACCACATGGAGAGAGGGAAAGGGAAGAAAGTAAAAAAATCAGTCATCCACAAAGATCTCAGATCTCTATGCATATTCATATATATATTCTACAGCTCAGAGCTGTAGATTTTAAGTTCAAATTCCTGATAAAACATCTTTAACAGGAAAAACACAAAACTCCCTTCTTAGAAGAAAATCTAGTCATGGAAACCTCTCAAACCATTTCAAAATCCAAAAAGTTTTCTCAGAAAAATATCATGAGTTCCCATCTATAGCTGACAGGTATGGATGGAAGGATGAATGTATAGCAATTGCATTCAGGGACACTGTTACTTTTGCTGTGTCCAGTTCTCCAACCTCTCTTCCCAGGAATGCATTCACTGCAGCACAATGATTATAGGTAGCTCAGGCAGAAATAGAAATGAAGCAGCAGCAGCAGCGCTTCAGTATGGCCCGTGCACTTTGCTGAAGACCCGATTCTGCGTAGGCCAGATATTCCCTTTTCTATTTGTTATATAAGGACCAAACACACTTCCTGAGCTTCCGGCTGACACCTGTTCAAGTCCTATCACCAACTAACAACAGAGTAAGGTCTCAGCCCTGCATCTGGCTCTGGAAGACTGATTATATGCTTGTGCCTATGAAGTCAGCTGGCAGGGTCAGCAACTAAAAAATTTGTTCAAGCTCCACAAATACAAGACTCAGAAACATACTTAATGTTCCCTGCCGCCATGGTCTTTGCCCATAGAAGTCAAGCACTCCAGTCTGGGTTTCCAGGGGATCCGGATTGGGATATACCACAGAGGACTGTAAATTCAGCAAATATGGTCATAAAAAAGAGTTTATGTTTTATTTTAAACCATTAAAGTGATCTGATGCTCCAATATGCATGCACTCAAAAGAATGAATTTGCTTTAAATTTATAGCCTTTCAGGCCACCTGTATAAAAATAGTATAGTGCAAGTACAGAGAAACATAATGGAAAAATAAAACAGTAAGTTTTCAAGTACCCAGAGGCATAGAAAGTATGCTATTTTAAGAATTTTAAAAACATGTCAGAATTATTTGTAATAAAAAAGCGTTTGTTCAGGGCTAATCTTTTCAATATAAAGTATTACTTTGATTACTTTCAATATAAAGTATTACTTTTATTTCAATATAAAGTATCACTTAATATTGAAATTGTATTTAATATATATTTGAAATTATATTTAATATTTAATTATTAGCAAGCATCAAAAGACACATACTCTTTCCTTATTAATTATTATTTTTAAACATGTAGTAGGGATTTTTACACTACAATTTGAGAATGAAACATCAGCTAATGGTAACCTGGTAACCTGTAAAGCATTTTTTCCCCTCCCAACTTACATCATGGTTACAAAGCATACTTGCTAGTTGTTTCCGCTCCTGTGCGTAGTAGGCTGCTTGCTGGTAATAGAAACCTGGATTCTGAGTTTGAATTGCTGTCAAACCCAGCTTAATTGCTTCATCAAACAAGTCACCAAAAGCCTGAAACCTATAAAACAGGAAAACTTTTTCTGTAATTAAGATTAGATACAGAACAGCAATATGAACTGAAAGGGGCATTTCAGCTAAAATTTCTGATTATTCTTAAGACAGAAAATACTTTTACATTTAAGTTCTATGGCTGCATTTCTGTCATACCTTGTTCTTTCCGAGGGAAAAGGTAACAAAAAATCAACTTAAAACAGAATGACAGCATGCAGCTTTTAGGATCAAGTGCATCTTTTTCTCAAATAAAGAGCTCAAAATTTATCTTACTCAGATAAACAAAATAATGAGCTTCATAAAGCCATATGGGAGGTAAAACAGAAACAATACTAAGTAAAAACATACTGTTTAGACATCCAGGCAGCATGCTCAAAAGCCAGTTCTGCACTTCCTATTTTTTTCTTGCATAAGTCTATATGTTTCCTGAACTGAGCAATTGCATCCAGTGGAGTATTATGTTGAAAACAGAGGCGACAGATCTAGAATGAATCAAAAATAAAAGAAAACCCTCACTAACTTTACATACTTCTGAAAAGCTCAAATAGCATAGAAAATAGAAAAAAGGTGTAAAATGTTAATGCACTACCCTTGAAACCACGTGGTCCTCTGTTTCATCTAATGTTATTTTTCTTTTTTTCTCCCTCAAATAATTAATGCAAGAGTGTAACTCACAGCCAAATTCAGGTTGGAGCCGGAGAGCCACTAGACAGACCATTAACTTTGAAGCCTGCAGTCACTTCAAGAAGGACAATGGAATTTGATGAAGTCCAACTCTGGGATTATTTTAAATGGTACAATAGTATTGTCTCACCTGAAATCCCCCAGAACACCACAAAAGTATGGCCTCATTTTTGAAGCGTTACTTTTCTCCTCCAAACAAGCAGTAATTAAACTATTGTGACACACATTTATGACAAAAATATTCAAGGAACAAGCAACGCTTCTTTTCATTCCCCCTGCACAGAGCAAGAGTTAATGTGTTTAGTCTTCAAGATGACTGCATCTCAAGTTAACTCTAAACCTTCAAGATACACCTGAACTTCAGCTAAGGATCTTTGTGTGGAATTCAGAAGTCTTTTCAAGTCTGAGTGTAACTCGACCCCCATTGATGGCTGTACTAATCTATTTCCTTGAAAGCAAGGCAAAACAGAACATTTAAAACCTTCACACATTAAATATGCGTCAACTAATACATTTATTTACTTATTTTAAGTATATGCTGTCAAAGATAAGGAGCACACTTGTTACCTTGTAGTTTATAAATCCTGCCATTGTCTTGATTTCCAGCATGTTTGTTTCATGAGCCCTCAATTCATGTACAAGATTATACGCAGTTCTGTAATTTCTAGGTATAAACACTTAGAGTTAATACATACAAGATAAAATTTAAGAACAGAATTACTGACAGCAGAAAACAGTCTTCTAACTAGTGTACTTCCCAATTAGGAACACAACCCTTCCATATTCAAATAATTTTGCTTTCAGGAAAATATAATATTCTATGGCTTAGCAATAAATTGGGGTCAAGATGGTGGAAGTTTACACAAGTCTTACTTGAGAGCATTCTGCGTGTCCTGTTTCAGCTCACTGAAGAATGCTATTTTGAACTGGTGTCTAACAAATAAAAGCTGGAAAACAAAATCAGTACACATCATTTACAAACACCTGAACATGCCTGTTACCCTACAAAGCAGATACAGGTGATAATTTCAGAGCTTTACAGAACAGAGCAGTTGGCTTGTAAGACTGACTATGCAACTATTCTCTCCTAGTTCTCTCTGCCACCGTGACACAGCAGTGATCTTTGACAGACTGAATCTATTCCAAGCCCCTATGACAGGGGAAAGCCTTCGAAATACCCAAGAATTCCTACACCAACAGTGTTGGTTGCTGGTTCAGAGCTTGCCAGTTGGATTCCAGCTTCCAAAAGAGAGGGAAACTGGCAACTGCAACAGAATGTTGTGTGTCTGAGTAAATATTTAATAAATTGAAAAGCAAAAGCTAAGAGTCAAATCAAGTTCAAGTTCAAAGCTTGTAAAAGAAGAACTTCTCATAGCCTATTAACATATTACATTCAAATAGGTCAATACATACAGATAAATAAATAAGAACTTCATTTTTGGGAGCTGTGGTTCTTCCTTCAAGATGTGAAGAAGGCAAACAAACTTTGATTGGTTTTGTTCTAAGTTACAGAAAATAAAAACAGATTTACTTTCTATAACAAGACAGAAGGAATCTCAAGTTGGATGGGGGCAGCAATAAAATTATAAAATAAATAAGACAAATATATATAAATAAATGGAATAAATTTAAGCAACAAACAACCCTTATTTTCATGTTTCAACGTGAACTGTAACTTGCAAAGTATTTCAAAAATGAAGTAACATTACCTGATGAGTGGTTTTGTTCAAAAATTCCTTGTGAGATTTGACTCTTCGTATTTCTGTATAATAGTACGTCTGTGCATGCTCATAGAATGCATTTTCCAACCTGCAACAAAGTTTAACCAAGTTTCCCTCAAACAAGGAATCTGAATAACTTCAGAATAAGTTACTTTTAATCATGCTTATTTTAAGGTTGGCAAAAATAGCTTGAAATATTACTGAAGTCTTCTGTAAGCTACTATACATGGCAAGAGCATGCAGATGAAAACACACAAAGCCTGATGTAGGGGTAGCACAAAGTAGGTTCAAGAGCATTAAGCATTGATTTCTCATACAGCAAACTAATATTTAACTTGAAGTCCAAGGATAAGCTGTCAGAATTTTGCAAGGCAATAGAAAATGCAGGTGCCTCAGTCAAAGCAAGCAAACCTTGCAGAGGCTCCTGGGATGAGTCTGAACAGGTCAAAATTTTATTTGCCAGGGCTAGGCCGGGGAGGGAGGAGTAGAAAGGAAACAGTTGTAATAAGTAAGATGCAAGATTACAAGAGCACAGACTAGGTTTCATCATTCTGCCCAAATATCAACAGCTACCTGGGTTATAGAAGTGACAGTCAAATTTGTGTTTGCAAGATAAATAGCCCAATGGCAAGTCACAGGAGAAGAAGAGAAAGAAAGAGGCCCAGAACACTGATTGCAGCATGAGGCTGAGGAGGATTTAAGTATATGCTGTACAATCAAGTTACAAAGAGTAAAATCAATTAGAGCAAGAAAAGACCAGAGAACAGGAGAGAAATGCATTCAACAGCACAGATGCACACAAAATAAAGGGTGAAGTACCAGTTCCGTGATTTGGCCAAGAAGGGATGACTACAGACTGACTAAGGGAGATCACAACTTGTGTCCTACTTACCCCACAACAGAGAGAATGGGGATAAAAACAAAGGAACAGAGCACTGAACAGCAGTTTTTAACTATGAGCTCAGACAGAGAAGGAAAACATGAGAAGTTCAATGTCCCTAGCATACTTATTTTAGCACTGTATCGCAACTGTATAAGAAAAGAGAAGCCAGTCCATTGAGGATAGGGGAGTGTTTAAAAATATATATATATTTTACTACTATGAAGTCTCAATTAAAAATGTCAAGACTAATATAAGAAATTCTGTACTTGAATATATGCTCAAACTTTTTTCTTTTAAGTGTGCATGAGCAGCTGTAAATCCCTAATGACACAGCCTTATCTACACAAAGTTGGAGACAGTCACAAAACCCATGCCACAATGCAACTATATGTGGTCTGCAAAGGCTTACAGCTGTTAATGTGCAGCAAACACTCTTCAGCATTAAGCATAAGATGAAAAACTGGAAGTAACAATTTATTTTGATCAATTCCAGTAGCTGTTTATGAGCAGCATGGACACAGTAACAGCACTGATTTTATCTTAAGATTTTTACTGTTTACATATAAATACAAGAGCAAGAGAAGGAAGAACTAGGCTCTCAGACCACGACACCCTCCTCCCCATGTTCAGTATGTCTGGAAAAATCAAAATTTATTTTAGTAAACCATGATTTGCCTTAGTTTGAGCCTGTCTTTTTAGCTCTGCACAAGACAGTCTCCCTCTGCTGTTTTTGAAAAGCCTTGCTAATTTATTTGAAGCTGTACTCCCTGTTACATATTAAAACAGAAATAACGTAAAAAGTGACAAGGACAGTATTTGCATCCAGATAAATGCCACTTAGCATAAATAGAAAGACATATCTCTACAGCCAGGAAGCGGAAGGAAAAAATAAGCAAAGACTTGCTAATACAGAGTTGCAGCACCTAACAAAACTTGCAGGGAAAAAATTAGAACCAGCACTGACAAAACCACTGTAGAGGTAGAAAAGCCCACTTTGCCCTTATCCGACTTGAGGAGGGGAACATCTTGGGATACCTAACACGTCTTAGAAAGCCCACATAGCAACATCTGTTATTGTAACTCAACCTCACACAGAACGGGCAGACGTAGGATTGCATCTGGTTGCCGAATAACCTGAAGAATTTCAGCCAACAGATGAAACATTCACTGTTGATCTACAGTGAGCATGCCGGACAGCTGTCATCTCAACCTACCAAATCTCACTATCTCCATTGGCACACAGAGCAAAACAGCGTTTTATGGTCACTTACCTTATAATATAACCAACAAGATGATCCGTGTGTGGAAGCACAAAGAGAGATTTTCCAGAAAGGTCACAAGCATTACATAAAGCTGCTGCCCTCTCCGATGCAATAACATCTTCCCCTAGCGAAGGCGAGAAAAGCACAAGTAAGCACTATGTGGTGCTGCAATGTCAAGCTAACTCCAACAGCTGGATCAGTAGGAGGTATGGACAAACTTAATACAAATAAAATTGAGACCACACTCCTTTTTCTTTCTGAATACTACACACTTCATCCAGCTGAACACAAAAGCAGAAAATAGGAGTGGTTTACCTGCCAGCAATGTGTTAGCATGACAATTTTTTTTTCTTTAAATTTCTGATTTCACACAGAATTAAATATCCTCCCATCTTGAAAAATAATACAGCATTCTGAAAAGACATATGTACACCCAATATGCAGAAAATAATAGTAAAAAAAATGGTTTGCCAGACACTAGAAAGTATGTACCTAGAGCTGACGCAGTGGTTCTAGAGAAAGGTAAGGTTAAAACAGATCACATTTCACAGCTCCACTTGACTCGTGTTTTTCCTCTACATTTCCTAATGAGGATCTTGCCACTAAAAGGTTTCTTCATTCCTTTATAAAGCATTTGCTTTATATAGCAAATATATATATAGCTTTATAAACATAAATTTTTTATTTATTAAAATAGAGTTAAGCTAAACAGTAAGTACAGGTACCCTTCCCTTTAAGTTCTTATTTCTTTTACAGTTTTTCTTCATCTCAACTAAGCTTTAAAATATAACTCACAAAAGGCGCATTATGGGTATTACACTAAGGTACCATTTGTGATGCACAGTATCAAAAAAAAAAAAGGACTGGACCCACGAGTATTTAGTTAAGGGTAAGTTTTAGATACTTAGGGTCGACTGCCCTTAGCACTCTTCTTGTGCAGCTATGACGTACTTTGTGTATGTAGATGACATTGTATTAAGAACTGCAGATAATGAGACAAAAAATAATCAGCTCAATCAGGTTTTCTGAAAAATGAGATCATCACAACTGCATACAAAGATTTCTAGTACCTGGAGGTAATGGTGTTTTTTTCTGAATCAAAACCACCGCGACTTTTGTATTTCTTCCCTGCAAACTTTGCCTAGAATAAAGATAACATGACACAGTGTAAAGATTTCACTTTGTGAATAATCAGAAGAAAATGACACTTCCGTGGAGATGGAAGCGATTAAAGTATAAGAAAATAAACTGAACACAACAATATGCTGTATCATCTACAGAATGCTGTGCTGTCTTTTTTAAAATGGGACTGAATTGTGTTGAGTTTGGCAACACCTCACAAGTGGTTTTCATTAAATGACTTTTCCAAATAAAGTATTCAAAAAAAGTTCCTCTACTGTCAGTTTTATGTTAAAAAACAAAATTCAAGTTCCCCTTTCATTTGTGTCTAAGATACACGTTTACTTATTTTATATGGCAGAAATGCCTCTACAACTTACATTTAACCATTAGCTTGGAGCCCCTAACAAAGCAAAGGGAACAAGGCTACCTGACAATCTCCACCCGAGTGGCACATTCCGACTGTTTCTCTTTCCACTGAGGCTCATCCCAGTCTAGTTCGTAGAACACCACCACAAGCGCGGGAACCAAGTTCAGGTGTTTGTTCATCCAACCAGTCTTCAGGATCCCTTTCGGAATATACCATTCATAGGAGGTCCTCTGAAAATATTGAAGTTGTTAAAGCAAGCTACTGCATCAGCTCACAGTCCTCTCGTGACAAAGGCTGCACGAAGGCGAACTGGCTGCCATGGGCAGGGACACCTCCCCCCAGCCCAGGCTGCCCACAGCCCCATCCAGCCTGGCCTTGAGCACCTCCAGGCATGGGGCATCCACAGCTTCTCTGGGCAGCCTGTGCCAGTGCCTCACCGCCCTCTGAGCGAAGAATTTCTTCCTTATGCCTAAATTAAACCTACCCTCTCAGTTTAAAGCCATTCCCTGTTGTCCTGCCACCACACCCCCTCACAGGGTCCCTCCCCATCACTCCCGCAGCCCCCATCAGGCACTGGAAGGCCACCATAAGGTGTCCCCGGAGCCTCCTCTTCCCCAGGCCGACCAGCCCCAGCCCCCCCAGCCTGCCCTCACCGCCCCGCAGCTGAAGCCCCCCGGTACCTTGGTGCGGCACTTGGGGTACTCGTGGTCGCCGGGCAGCACCTTGAAGGAGATGGGCACGCGGTCGGCGCGGCGGTTGGCGCAGAAGGCGTCCCACACGGCGCGGTGCACGGCGTTGTACACCACGTCCAGGCCCGTCAGCGTGACGAAGGCCATGGGGCGGCAGCACAGCTCCACCGGGAAGTCCCACTGGCTGGGGGTCATCCTGCGGGGCGGCTCAGCTCGGCGCGGCTCAGCTCGGCGCGGCTCCGCTCCCCCTCCCCCCCACCTGAGGCGCGGCACAGGCACCGGTGGGCACGGAGAACTGAAAGGGAGGGGCAGGAGCCGCCCCGGGTAAGAGGTGCCGGCCCTCCCTCTGACGGACGGCGGGAGGAGCCAATCGGCCGCCACGCTGCTGCCCGGCGGGCCAATCAGAGAGAGGCCCGCCCCCCGAGTCAGAGGGGTAGGGGGTCGGGCGGCGCGTGCGTGGCAGCCCCGGCTGAGGCAGGGGCGGGAGGGAGGCGGGGCGGGAGAGGTGCGCGCGTGGTACGCGCCATGGCGGCCAACGAGGACCAGGAGGTGAGGGAGATGGGGGGGGGGGAGGCTGCCCGCATGCCCCCAGCCGCCATCTTAGGGCCGGGGCACCCCCGTCCCGCCGGTCACCCTGAGGCGGGTGTGGGGAGATGGAGGAGGAGGAGGAGGAGGAAAGGGGGTTTGGGGGTGCTGTGGTCGGTAACGCCGTGCTCTGCCCGCCCCGCAGATGGAGCTGGAGGCGCTGCGCTCCATCTACGAAGGAGACGGCTGCTTCAGGGAGCTCAGCCCCGTGTCCTTCCAGTACCGGGTAAGGCAGCGCGGGGCTCGGGGTCTCCTCACAGCGCTTGTACTAGCGGGGCCGCGGGTGCGGCGGTGCTGGGGGCCGTGACAAGCAGCGGGCGGGTTACCGGTGTCCGCGGGAGCCGGCCCAAAGTGGCGGTAAGGCTCCCAGCCCAGCCCGGTGCTCCCTTACCAGGTGTCTGTCCCCTGCCCAGAGGTGGCTGACGTGCCTCGTCAAGCCACTACGGAGAAAACGCACTGAAAGCTTTGGGTGTCTGCTCAGGAGAGACGTACCGGGGGCTCTGAGCTTGAGATTTGCAGTTAGGTTCTGGCCAGCTTAGAATCATAGAACCATAGAATATCCTGAGCCGGAAGGGACCCATAAGGCTCATCGAGTCCAACTCCTGGACCCACACAGGACCGTTCAAAAATCAGTCCATGTGTCGGAGAGCATTGTCCAAATGCTCCTTGAACCCTGACAGGCTCAGTGCCATGACTGCTTCCCTGGGAAGCCTGCCCCACTGCCCAGCCACCCTCCCGGTGAAGAACCTCCTTCCAGCATCCAGCCTGAACCTCCCCTGTTGCAGCTTCATGCTGTTTAAAAATAGAAAACAGAAGTGCTAGATACCAAAATAAAAACTTAAAAATAATTGGACTTCATTTAGAGGAAATGTAGAACAATCTATTCCTATCTTAGAATTCTTCCTTACTAAAATCTCATGAGCTGTAAGGAAAAACCTTGGCATTATGTTGGTCAGGTATTCTGTTGATCAGATATTTACTGTTAGATGCCCTGGAGTACAAAACTCAAGTCCACGTAAATTGCCTTATGAGTATAAACTAATCTCTGGAAGACAACTCTAAAACAGCTTCTGTTTTAAAACAAATTATGTACTCAACTTTCTCAAATTTGAAAACCTGGAAGTTGTTCCGGGCAAGGACAGAGGCAGGTCTTTGTGCTGCCATGGAGCTTTACAGAGATGCCTGAAAATGCTCTGCATTTGTGCTTCCCACTGTAGGGGGGGAGAAAGCATCTAAAGTCACCTTTTTGCAACTCTCAAGTAAATTCAGAATGAAATTGGTAACTGTAGCAAGTTAGGTCGATCTAGTAAACAGCACCTGAATCCCGTTTTGTATAACTGCAGCATTCCTTCACTGATAGGACTGGTCTAAGTAAACTTAATTTTCTCAAAAGAGTGATTGTGACCTGCCTGCAAGTTTACAGGGTATCATTCTACATTTTGCTAGATTTATTTGTTAGTAATTTTTTTAAAAATGTCAAAAATTAGGAGAACTCAATTGAAATACCATAAAGCTTAGTGTCAGGTGAAGGCAGTAGCACATTCCCGTGAAAGAAAACTTGTGTTATGAAAAGGCATAGTGCAAGTAAATGCATGACAAGGTCAAAGAATTAATATGCCATTTTTCTGATCCTTATCTGTCTCAGATATGTCTCACACATAAAGGTGTTTTGTAATCAGTGTGCTAAGAAATTGAGATTAAAGAAAGACTTTTTCAAATACTGGGAAAATGTAGTTACATCATTTGAAGTAAGGCTACTCCGTTTTTAGGTTGTGTTGGCAGGAGGAGCATGAACATGCAGCTTTCTGCATGGATTTGCTCAGTGCGCAGACAGACCTTTCCTGAGAAAGGGAGAACTCTGTAAACCATACTACCGGTTTTCTTCTTGATACCAGTGGGAACTGGACAGCAACAGTGTAGGTGATGTCGTGATAAATGTTGCAGATGCCTGACTTAAAGTTTTATTTATTTCACCTCTAAAGTAGGTGCTGCAAAATGTCAATTTAGTTCATTCTGCTGGCACATACATGCGACTGAAATAACTTTAAAATACAGAGAGAGAGAGAGAGAGCGCGCACGCGCTAATTTGCTTTTCCTAGGGTAAAAACTGTAGGTTAGAGACTAATGTTCAAATCGTAAGTGTAATACTTTTTCTGGATGAAAGTTTTATTTTCTGACTGGTAACTTTATGAAAAGAGTTGTTACCTTAAATAATTCGGTTGGTCTTAGAGAAGTGAGAGACTTGTGTATTGGCATTGCAGTCTTTAATGAGTGACTGGAAACTGTTGATTTCTGAATTTTTTTTTCTTTTTCTTTCAGATAGGTGAAAATGGAGATCCGAAAGCCTTTCTAATAGAAGTTTCTTGGCCAGAAACATATCCACAAACAGCACCAATCTTATCAATGGATGCTTTTTTCAACAACACAATGTAAGTACTTACGACAGCTCCACTCCCTAGTCTTTTATGTGAGGGCTCTTTGGTTGATGAGCTTTTCTTCTTCTTTCTAGATCATCATTGAGTTTTATGATTTCTTTCAGATCTTCAGCTATTAAACAAAGCATATTGGATAAATTGATGGTAGAAGTTGAAGCTAATCTTGGAACTGCTATGACTTACACACTTTTTGAATATGCCAAAGATAATAAAGAGCTGTTCATGGAAAATCAGCCTGTTAACACTGTGGTGAGTAAATTTAGATTTTAATCTCTTGCTTTTAAAACTGCAAAAATGGTTATTCGAACTCTGAATGCTTCATTGCACTATCTTTTAAGGTGTTAGTACATCAGGTATAAACATGTTAGGGGATAAACAGTGGCACATAGTGTGGTACGGTGCCACAGTGCTCAGTGGTCATAATTGTTATGCTTAATTGTTACTTTGCTGTCGCAGCAAATGTGTATGAGCTGTAGTTCTGTCTTACAAAGTGACATAAAAATGGAGGCATGGAGCAGAAGGAAATCTAAAGAGAGCTGGAGCAGATGAAAGGTGTCCGCCTGGGGGCAAATTATTGAAAGCTTCCTGGGAAGTCATGGATTGCATAAAAGCACCTCTAGGGTCTTCAGTGAGTCAGGCTGAGTCTATTTGTGGCTTCTGTGTTTTCCTTCTCATATTGCTTCCTGATGTGTAAGGACATTATTTGCCATTGTGGTGCTGCAGACTTGCTTTGAGGAAGAAGGAATGGTTTTCCTATTTTGGAAATCTGAATCCATTCATATCAAGCTCCATCATCAAATTTACAAAGTGTAAGAAGTGCCCCTTGCAGCTGTGAAAGGGAATAATTCCAGTCTCCTCCACGTGGTTCTGACTGTCATGATTGTGTGTTGATTAAAAGCTGCTGACAGCGGATGGCATTGCTTCTTTTTTGACAGTCAAGACATTTCAGTATGTCAGATTCAGTAATTGCACACACACAGAGGAATCTGTGTTCTTACTCTGTATTATTACTGGCTTCTGAAGTATGATAAGTGAACTAACGTACAGAATACTAACAACAATTTTCATCCTTCTCAGACTTCAGTAAGCAATAGTATTGCAATTGGAACTCCCGATGTGCCAGCAAGTAAGAAAAAGGACAAAAAGGAGCAGTTGTCCAAAACACAGAAACGAAAGCTAGCTGACAAAACAGGTTTGTCTGCTATAGTATTGTTTTGTTTGAGCAGTATGAGAGTCCAAATTTTATAGCAGTGGCATCTTTGTAGAGTCAGAATCGGTATTTATTTGCATATAGGATTAACTGCTTTAAATCTGTGGTCTCTGTTTTGTTTGTTTTAGATTAATTATTCTTGCCCAAGATGTTTGTTCTGGGTAAAGCAACTTCCTCTACAGTAGGGACTTGAAGATGTTGTTGATTAATTTTATTTTTTATTTCAATTTGTGACAAAAGTGAAATTTTCAAATGTTTGCTTTGTAACTCAATATCTTTAGCTTGTTATCTTCAAAATAGAGGTGTTTTCTGCTTTCAGTGAAACTTTGCATTTCTGACAGAAAAATGTTTGGTATTTTGACAAGTCCTGCTGATGACTTTTATGTGTTCAAACTTAATTTTTGATAATGATTGGGATAATGTTATATTACTGCAGCAATAAATTATACCCCATGATAGTCATTTCTGTGTATCATTTACCTAATGTGAATGCATAATTGGCATTTTAAAAATTGACCTTATAAGGGAAGATCTTTGTAAAATTTTGTTCTTTTTCAGAACGTATCACCGGTAGTTAACCCAGCTCATTTTAGAGTTGCCTTATAAATCAGGTGGACTGCCTTGAGTCATTTTTATTTAAACAGAATTACTTTGAAAAGCAAGATATGTTCAAGACATTAACATGTTTTTTTTTGTCTTCATGGCTTTGTAATGGAGAAATTAAGATTTCTGGCTCTTTAGAATTTTGTGTTGATTTTAAAGAAAGACGAAGATTATCTTTAGCTTGTGTGTTGAAAATAAAACCTTCTTGTTCTGCAGATCACAAAGGGGAGCTTCCTCGAGGATGGAACTGGGTGGATGTAATTAAGGTAATGTGACTTTATGGTATGCAGTATTATGAAAATACTGCCTATGTATATTAAAAATTATGTATACTTATATCTGAAGAAAACTTATCTGATTTTTTTCTTGCTTTTCTTCATAACTTTGTTGGGATTTGACTGTGGTGTCTGATTTGTTTCTATATACATCCAGCATGTAAGTATTTTCAAGTTATCTTTTTAATATTAAAAAGATTTACAAGAAACAGTAAGAACTACTGCCCGTTTTAGGTTCTAATTCATGTATTTCTCATGCTCTATATTGGTTTTCCTTGTTCATTGGAAACCAGTGTAGCTTCTTGACAATTTTGATAACAAACTATTTTATTTCGTACAATTATAATTAATTGTCAGCATAAAGGCCTAACACCACTTCTAGTTGTTAAATAACATCGAGCAAATGATGATGGTGGTTTTAGGTAGAGTTCTCCCAAGTTAAAAGAGGCTATTTGTAGTGAGTGTTTTGGATTCCAGATACATTTCTCGATAGGTGCACTACATTTAGTAATTATAAACTTTGATTTAAAAAAAAAAAAGAAAAGTTTGCGTTTGTATTGTGCAAATCACCATATGGAATCTCTTCTGGAGATGCGTGGAGATACTTTTTCAGTTACTGCATCTGTTGTATTTTGGAGAAGAGATGACCAAGTCTTCAAAGTAAATAGATACAGTGCCCTAAAGCTTTTGTGTTGTGGTTTAGATTTTTTTTTTGTTTGGTGTGTGTTGGGTTTGTTTTTGTTTGTTTTTCTTTTAAATCACTTGCAGCACTTCATTTTGTATTTTTGGAAGTAATTTGCAAAATACACGAAGATAGTTTCAGGTTCAGGAAATAAGCTTATTTGGTGCTTAAGCTTAAGAAATAATTCGATGCATTTCAATCTCTTAATACAGTAGCACAATCAGTCTGTATTATTAATTAAAAATACATGTGGTCTATGTAAGGTGGAAATGTTCTTGTTTCCTAATAAATGGAATGGCAATCTAAACTTTGAACACTTTCTTTTTGTGTCTCTTTTATAGTTAAGCAAAACTGGTTCTAAAGATGATGAATAAAGGACTTTGGTACAAGGAAACTCCACCTTTTAATACAGTGCAATTTTGGGTCACCATCTTTCTCTTAATAACTTTCTTATTTGTTGAAGTAAATATTTTATAAAGCTCAATTTCCTAACTCGTAAACCTAGTCATATAAGTTTATCTAGAGACTGTGGTCGTCTTTGAAAACAAAACTTGCCTTAAACAAAGGTAAAAATGTGACAAAGGATATAGAGAATGAATGTGCTGAAGTGAATAGTGCTATATGCAGTGTTTAATAACTTATATTTTACTCTGTAGTAAAATCCTGTTATAGTGAACCCAGAGATACTGTAAACATTTCCTGATGTTCTTATTCCAATGGAAGAAAAAAGCACTATAACAGTTAGTTGCTTGACAGCATAATTCGTCAAAATAAATTATTCCATGGAAAGAAAACCTTTGTCATTTGTTTATCTAACACAAATGTAGAAGGAGAACATAAAAATCGTTGCATCGCAATACTAACTAGAATTTGCAGTTCTGTTTTCACTAGTTATTAGCTGAAATAGCAAATACTATTGAAAGCAAAGACAAATACTCTAATCCACTCAAAAATGAGTGGTTACAACATGAATGTTTTATCCTCTGCAGCATGCATCTGTAAGTCTTTCTCCAGTGTGCATTGTTATAGAAGGTCGTGTGTCTTAGGGGAGGGAAGAGTGCTATCTTGTGTGTGTCTCAGTGAGTGTTGGGATTTTGTAGCTCTTTCGTTGGAGAAGTGATTATTCTTTGAAGAGGTTTGCTGACAGAATGGTAAAACAGTGGGTCAAGTCAGCACTCTGACAAATGTGTTAGGAAAACTTTTTTTTTCCTAGTCTGCTCTCTTGTATCAGAAAGAGACGTCATCTTTACCATATGAATGGTTATTGAATACAAGATGCCTTAATGTTCTTTATTATTTTTGTTTGATTTGAGATGAACTTTAATAAATACCTATTTATCTGCTGTGGTATGTGTTTATTTTTTCCTGCTGTACATATTGTACTTCTAAGGCTGCACTTGAATTTGCAAAGGATTTTCTCTTACCAAGAAAGTGTTCCTAACAATTGACAGAACATTTTCCCTCTTACAGGATATGTTTGTGTTCTTCAGGGCAGCTGTGTTTGTTACTAATAAGAGAATAGTTATTCCACTGAGAAACACAGGAAAACAGCCATCACACCAAGTCCAGCGGCTTTTTGAAATAGTGCAATCCACTGCATGCGCTGTGTTACAGCACTTCGTGAAAGGAATGTCGGGCTGGATGCTCCGATCAGTGGTGCTGAGACAAGAGCCTGTGCAGCCAATACAGGATAGTTTACACAGCTGTCAAGTTAGGACTTCAGCTGATGGAGAGGAAGTGTTTTTCCTCCTGCTTAGGTCAAGAGAGCTTATACACAACATACACTCCTACAGCTCTCTTATTCTCTTAAATTCCTTCCTTTTATCAGAGGAGGATAGAGTAAATATAGTGCAAAATTACCGCTTGTAATTTATATATGATATAAAGAAAAATTCTATGAGATGTTGTGACTGCAGATGAAGGAAAAAAAATTAATTTCTTATATGTTTTCACTCTTCTGAAGAAACCGTGAAGAGGTCTGGAAGAAATATGGTCTGCGCTGCTATTGTCCAATAAGAAAGGGTAGTTTTTACTGAAACTGTAGAGTTACAGTGAGATGTGTGCTTTTTTTAATAAAGAAAACTATTGATTCTTAAAAAATGCTTGATTTTTGGAATATCTGGTTACTTTTTGAACTCCAAGCACATTTAGTAAAGCCTAGTAGGCTTTTTACACAAAGTAGGACTTTTTCCAAATGTTGTGGTTTTGTGTTTGACCTAGACCGGAGGCTCATGGCTGCAACCCAAACAAGAGTGTTTGGGAGTAACACTGCAGGGAGAAGTTGGTGTGGCTTGTGATCAGGTAACAGGGAAGGGCGTGTAGGTTTTGTCTCCACCAGCATCAGAATGGGTACGGCTTTCGCTATTCAAATTCTCTCCAAGGGGAATTGACTTGTCTTTGCTAGTATCCTTGGTGTCTAAATGGAGTTGCCATGACAATTTGTCTGAATAGATTAGTTAGGGAGCATGGGGGAAGGACAAAACAAGAACCATATCTTGCTTTTACAAAGCTACTGTGTGTATCAGTAAACTTGTTAACCTTGTGGAATGCCTGATATTTCAGCTTTTTCTCTGCTTTTAAATCACGTGCTCTTAGGAAGATGCCATAGCAATCTCCTTTGGTTCTGTTAGCAGGGATTTAGAACGTGTGTTCGGAAGTCTACTTTCAGGCCAGTCATTTTGCATTGGGAATATTTGTATCAGTTCTTCCTTTCTGTGTAAAATTTGAAAGGTAATTTTTGTTTAACTGTTTTATATTACGACATGATAGCTGGAAGTGGGCCACAAAAAAATCTAGGTACTTGGTGTTATGGAGAAGCGTGTGCACTGGAAACTGAGGGGAGGGAAAATGATGATTTTTATCAAGAAAGACACATCAGTGTCTCTTAAAGTGAGACACCTATAAATAGAGAACGTGACTAGGGAGTGACCGAGTTTTAAACACTGTTGGAAAATACCTTGTTCCCCTTTTTAAAGTAAACTAATGTCGCTGGCAGTGGAAAAACAGTGATTTGTACTTCATTTCTGTAGGGCAAGAGTTGCTTAGGTTATAGGGTTACACCATTTATTTAAATTTTTTGGTTTTGTAGTAGAGCTTTGGTTGGAGTGGGAAAATGAATGTCAATACTAGTAGCAGTAAAGTAGAAGTAGTAGGGTCCAAGGCACAGGATGATTAAAAAGGAATTTGTCAGTTTGGAAATTTTCCATAACGCACGTACACTACTTGTTTTACTGACGCGTTAGAGGCGTTAGTTGAAGGGACTTCAAAAATAATAGTAATTCTTATGCGTGGTGGTATTGCAGTAAGCACTTGGCAAAGCCCTTCTGCTTAAGCAAAGGAAAAAAAAAAGTAAGCTTCTCACCCCTTTCTCAAATAAATCTCAAAGTTTTTCCTCAGAAAGACTTGGTGCAGAAAATGGAGATGGTGCTTAAATGAAGTTTTTAATCTTTTAAACTGAAATTTAACTTAAAATATCGCTTTCCCTCTCAAGCCTTTCAGCATATATTTGAATTGGCTAATATTCCTAATGCTTTGGAAAGCTGTTGTTTTGTGATCAATTCATTCCCTGTTGAACAAGGATTATATTTTAAGAATTTACTGTTATAGTTCTGTCTTAACACCTAAAATGATTTAAATGAATTTGCTAAGTTTTCCAACTCAAATGTTCTGGTTCTTAGAGTTCAAACTACGTATACTTCTAAAACCTTTCAAACCCCATCATTTTGTGGTTTGTTTGCTTGTTATTTAGAAGGGGGATGTCCCTTCTTAAATGTCATTTCCCCCCACCCATTTCTTTTTGTTTTTCTGTCAGTTCCTACAGAAGGTAGTGCATGTAGCAGTCTCAAGTTGAAGGAGCTGTTAGCATAGGGCGTTATGCAGTTTTTGTTATAGTATGATCAGTGCCTCTGAAACACGGTGACCGCTTTTCTAAAATTTCACCAGCTTTTCCTGTTTATGGTTAAGGGCATTTGAAAAACAAGAAGTCCACGGTAGGGATACAAGAGCTGTCACTGTCACACTGGAACCTTATCTTTGTCTCTTTGGGTGAAACTTCAAAGTGATCTTTAGTCTTACTTGTGTGATGTTAAATATAAGTTCATTCAGTGCTGCCAGTACCAAAACCAAAGCATGCACTGTAATGCATGCACTGTAATGCAAATCCCCTGTAATAATGCAGGCTGCCTTTAAGTAGGTTGGGTGGAATGCTGACAGCTGTGGTTAATCATCAGGATGTAGCCAGCAAATCCTGCTCACCCCTGTAGGCTTACAGAGCTGGTAGTGAGATCAAGGCTGCTGCCGTCTGCGGTACCACTGCAGGGATGTGGGGTGGGTAGTTAGAGCATACCCAGCTGATGAGCGGTGAGATTTTGGTGACTAAAAGAAGGATAAGGGGAAAAAATAATAAAAAATAATATATAAAAAAAAAAAACACGATTTCGTGATGCCCAATGTTTGGTAGAAAAGCAGAGGGAGGAGGCTATCCTCCTTTTAGCTGAGGCAACACAAGTGGTTCCAGATTGTTCGGTGAACTTCGTGCAGTGAAAATCATGTGAGCTGGTTTGCACCAAGAGTAGTTCTCTTCTGGAAATTGTTTCCTTCAGCTACGCTCCGTGGCTTATGGTATGGCACCCTCAGCGCTTGTGCTTAGCGGTAGGATGAAGGGGGAAGGAGATGTTGATTCAACAGATAAAATAACAGAGGTGTGAGAACTCTGGAAGGATTAGAGGAGGAAATGGAGAAGGAAGCAAGCACACAGGAGATAAATCTTTTTAGTGCTGCAGGGCAATAAAACACAACAAAAGCAAAGCTTACAGTTGTGGAGCTATACACTTCAGAAGTTTGGGATATGGCAGAAGACAAGAGGTTCATAGATTTTCTATTATTGTCACCTATTCTTTCACCAACGTAGCTTTGGCTTTGTCTCAGAATGGGGCTGTTAAATGGTTGCGAGAAGAATTTCTCTTCATCTCACTGCTACGCTTCCTGTTACTCTTTCAAGACCATCGAAGTAACCTCTGAAAATCTGTTGTGCTCTTAGTTAAGACAAAACATGTTGACCAGCACTGTAAAAACATGTTAGAATGTTTGACAAGAATGAAAGAATTAACTGTTTTCTCTCTCGTTTTCATTAAGAGCAAAGTGAGGAGTGACTCCAAATAGCTGAATTACACAAGACACATGAGAATGCAAATGCTGATACCAGCGTCCTATGTTAGACTGAAAGTTCATCCATCTACTTTGAAGTTTTATGTAGGTATTCCTTGCCACGGTGTCTGAGTGTTCATGCCAGTTGTTCGTAGTATGTGTTTTAAGTATTCACACTTACAATATGGCAGAAATTTGAAAACCCTGTGATTGCATACTGCAAGTTGCTAGCTGTGGGATCTGATAAAGTCACACCAGTGACAGACACAGCCGAACTCTATCTGCACAACCTTAGTGGAGAGCATTGGGGTTGTGTGGGTATCTCTGAGGGCATAATTTCACCCCCAGTATCTTTATTACTGGTAATGACCAGTAAAAGGAGTCATTCTGGGATGAGTTTGGAAGATATCTTTCAAGAAAAGATAATCTTTCCTTCTAAAACAAGTGCCTGTTATAGTGCCACCAAAAGGCAATAACCATAGTCTTGTATGGAGTCAATGTTCAGAGCAGGATCTTACTTTAAGTCATATAAGTGTCGTCAGTAATGCATTTTATGATTTCCTGGAGTAAAAACAAGTGCAATGAAAGCATTACTATCTAAAGAGCTGCTCTCTCCACCACAGGGAACCATTTGATCTCTACTTACAGAAAAGTATGGTTCAGTTGACCTTGAAGAGAGATTTTTATAATAGTATGGGGAAATTGTAGCTTCCCGTTCATAAAAGTCTAATGGAAAGTATACAGCTTCAGTAGATGGGTAATACATTTTCACAGCATTATCAGTTTTATATTCTTCTCTGAAGATCAGCGCTAGACTATTACCAAGTTTCAGTTAACTGGCATACAGCATACGGTGATTTTTTCCCCTCATTCCATGTCTTTAGATGATAAAAGTATAGCATGTAGTATAGAAGTTTACTTCCTAGATTAAAATAGTGCTAAAGTTACAAATTCACTCAAAGCGAGGAAATCAGTTTCATTCAGAGGTAAGGACATGCCAAAATTAAAGCTACCTTCGTGACATTTATGTGAAAAAGAATGGACAGAAAGATTTCCTTATGTGACTACGTGCTTCCCACTGCCAGTAGTTTCCAAGCAGATGCTTCATGCTTTGCTTCCTAGTGTTCCTGCTAGTAGGAAAGTATTGCAAAGACCTGAGGTATTTTATGCTTCTACATTGGAAAAGGAAACAAGACTTTCACTTTGCAGAAGTAAATAAATTAGCAAAACTGTCCCTGGAAGAAAGTGGACATTTGAAAAAGGATGACCAGGTACAGAGGCAAATAAGTCTGATTTAATAAATCTGAGTGGACCTGAACAGCATTAGTGTCTGCTTCAGTCCACGTCCATGCAGTGAATCTGTGGCATATAAATGCTTATGGATAATTTTAGGTTGCTAAATAGGTAGCTATAATCCATGTGATTAAGCATTGCTTTCAGTAAAATTCATGTTACAGCAGTCAGTGTGGATTCAGTATATTCTGTTAATGAGCTCTAGTGGTATCCTTTACTTTTCATCGGGTGGAAGGAAATACACTGCTTACCTCTGCAAAGAAAGAAAGGTATATGTAAGCTGTCCACAAAGGCTACCTGGACGTGGTTAACAGCCATTGCAATCAGTATGAAAAAGTTAAAAGGGAGAAATTCTACAAGATGATTGTGGATCCACTATTTTTGGATGTTCCCTTCTTGCTTATTTTGATATTTTAAATGTTTTGGGTACAAGCAGACATATTAGCCTATTAGCCAATGTGCATGCATGTGTTGAGTACCTGTTCAGTCAGATGATTTGAAGAGCTGATGAGGAAGAACTTTTCTTCCTTTCCTTTGGTTTCTAGCCTACATTTTTCTATCCTACAGTAGCAAGACTTGTAGAGATTGTATACACTCTTCCTCATGGTTCAAAAGTCTTCTCCCTCTTTGGGAGCAGAGTAGCATTAATGAGATATATGAATATTTGAATCTCTTCTATAATTCACAGTGATATACATACACTTGGGCTTTATTTCAGGTTCTGCTCAATGTTTTTTTTTTTAGTTTCGTATTAATTGGTTCTTTCACCTCCTTGTTTTCTTAGTGAGAATTTACTCAGCCTGGAGGACAGACAGTTTTACGGTACTGCCTTCTTCAAACACCTATAGGCAAAGCACTGCTGGACAATATTTAAACCACAGCAGCCTTTGATAAGCATGTGATAACCTGTAACCTCGCTGATGTTTTTTAAATGTGTTGACAGCTGGTAAGGACAGAGTCTGGTTCAACCCACCCGCCTCAGGCTGCTTTCACCGCCTCTCAGCAGAATACCTGTGTCTGTGGAAGTTGCACAAATTTTGGTGAGAGTTAGCAGAGGCCCTTGGGTGGATGCCTCCCTCCTTCGCTAACAGCAGCCATTACTGGAGCAGAATGCCTGTTATTGGTGTCAGCAAAGAGACAATGTCTATAAACCACCAATAGTGGAATCTGTGCGGGTCGTCGTTCCAAGAAAAAGCAATGGTTGCTTATCTGTATACGACTGGTGGATTTTGTTTGTTTTCACAGCAACTGTTCCTTTTGGCAGAGAACCTCAGAAGTCTGCACATAACACAGAGCGCTGCTGTGTACGGATCTCAGTTAGCTCTGGGCATTTAGTGTCTGGATTTTTGAGCCCAGACGTATGTGTAGCTACCTGGGGAGTGGATGAATAGAATAGACGTGTTCTTTGGTGCAGGCATTTCGTAGAGTGCTCTGGGATGTATCTACAGTGATTAGCAAACCACGTACTGGGTAACTGTGCTCTGTACAGCTCTCAGGTGCTGGACAGACAAAGCTGGGGGAAGGCTGAGGAAGGTCAGCCCTTCTTAGTTACTGGGGGAGGTTAAAAGTTGGAGTATCCAGAATGCAAGCACAGCCACAACATACACCATTGCCCAAAATATGCCAGTCTGTGCAGTATGGAGGACCAAAAGTGTATGTAATTGATGTGGATAGCATCTTTTTCACAAAACATTGTTGGAGAGTATACAACCATCATTTATACCTTCTTTGCTTGATTGTCATAACCAGAGGCATCGAGTTCAACTCCTTGAACTTTTGATCTCCCCTGTGAGCTCTCCGTATGCTGGAAGAGATTCAAAGCTGCCTGATGTGAGAGAAACTGTCAGTAGCCAGAAAATTTGCTCCCGTTGATGTGTGCAATTAGTTGTACACATTAGTTGTCCTTGTCCTACAAGTAGGGGCTCCAACCTGAAGTGAAATTAGGATTAAAAACCAAATTATTTCCAAAAGGTGGGAAACGGTTAATGGTTGTTAACCACAAATGAAGGGTAAAATTTTGCATATGATTTTTATTTTTTTTTTTTTTTCGGTGAATAGCCTAGTAACTGCATACTGAATCACAGAGGTGCAGGCTGGAAAGAACCTCTGGAAGTCACCTGGTTCGACCTTCCTTTTACAGCAGGGCTGGGGGCAGTGCTGCAGCAGGTCACCAGTGCCTTTTCTTTGCCATGTGTTGACATCCTCAAAGAACAGAGATTGCACAACTGCTCAGGGCAGCTTGTTTCCTTGTTGCTGCTGCCAGGTGGTACTATTAGGAAGTGAACAGCAACACTGCAGGGAACTCCCAGGGCAGGAACCAATCTTGCATTTTCAGTACCACTCCCTAAGAGCGTGAAAGTATTTTGAAAAAAACAGTTACTGTTTTTCTGCTTAATCTGAACAAATGTGCCAAGACCCATTAAACCAAACAATTACTTTCCTGCTTTGAGGTACAGCCTGTTACAAAATAGACGGTAATGTCTATAAATGCAAAGTTCATTTGGGGTAATACAATCTTTGCTGAGTAGAATTTAGTTATCTTTAGAACCCTGCTCATCAAGAAGTTACAATTAAGAATTAAAGAAATTATATTTTGGGTACTATGTTTCAGTCATGTCCCCCAAGCCGCCTCCCCCCAAAGCACTGTAAGCTTCTAGCTGCCTTGTTGCTGCAAAACTGATGTAATAAGCTGGTATAACAGCATGTTGCTAATGAAGATAGTTTCCCTCTAGAAATACAAGACTTGAAAACAGTTTAGACCAGAGAAAAAGATGATGTGCTGGAAAACAAAATACTTCTTTTCTATTCTGCTCCCTCCTGTAGGAAAAAATAAATATATATATATATATTTTTCCTGCTGTACTTCTAATTTTTTTTTTGCTTTTTTCAAATATTGGTTGCAATAATTCTTGCTTTTGAGCTCAGTATGTTGAAATCTGGTGTATATTTACCAGAGAAGCCCATGTGTATCAGTGGAGGTGAGAGAGGAAGTGTGAAGGAAATGCTGCAACCTAAGCAAGCGGAGCAAATGAATGTTGCAATGGTATGGAGGTGTTTGAGAACCATTAATTGCAAAATTCAAGAATCACAACTAAATAGCGGGTGTGTAGATACTTTTCTTTGCTGTTTGAAGATTGTTGAGAAGCCAGCATAAATATGCCCTCATCTCATGGACTCTATATAAATATTTTTCTTCTGTTTTCTGCACAGAATTCAGGACTCTGCATCCTTGGAAGGCTGTAACTAGCTGATACCCACAGAAGAGTAACTTGCATATTTGTGAACAACCCCTACTGTTGTCATTCTATTGATTTATTTTTAATCTTTTTTTCTAAAAAGTGCTGCAAGAAATTGTAGAGAGTGTCTCACGTGGAATTTTGTGGTTTCACAGTGACAAAAGGGAAAGCAGTAACATAGGGGAAAACAATGTCAATTAAAAGAAAATGGAAGATTCGAAACTTCTACGTAATTCATCTGCATTGTCATTAAACTCTTCCACAAAAGAAAAAAGTGGGCAGCTTATGGAGAAGTAATTTTTACTCAGAAACTTCTAAGCATGGTAAGAATCTTTAATCTGAGCATTGGAATCACATATGATAATATTTGTAAATTCTAGTATACAAAACCGCTCATTCTTAGCTTGGTTACAGGATAGCGTCTGTATGTATACTCATTGTATAAAGTAGGTCATATTGCAGTCACAAAACAGTCAAAATAATTTTTAAGTAGGTGGAGTGCTGTCAAAGAGAATTATAGACTTTACTATGAAGAAAGTTGTTTACCTGATATGAATATAATTTTAGAGTATTATGATATTCTGTACTCTAGTCTTGTTCTTCAAGAATATAGAGGAACAGCTTTGACTTCAATTTCCAGAAAGTTTCTGGAAAATCTAGTCATAGTAAGGATTCAAACGACATATTAATGAGGCTTTTGCCAAAAGCTATTTGTCATTTATATATATATATATAAGTACATATATAAATATATATATTTGTAACTAAAAATAAACTATGCAACGCACAGTGAGAAATGGAGTGATTAACGTGGTTCAAAACCTGTGTTGTTGTGTTCTTCCTTTATTTCAGTTCCGTAGGCTGAAATTGTCTCTGCAGTGCTGTCTGCATAACAAATCCACAGCATAATATCAAGGTTGCTCATCAAGTTCTAATATGTGTTTTCACAGTCCAGTTCTATTATACACCCATTTTATGGATGGCATTTCTTAGGGGAGTGAAATCTGCTTGCTTACTGCTATGCAAACAACATTGTCTGTCATCTCTAAGGCTGCTGTACTGCTCACTAGAGCAGACCACTAACAAATTTGATCTTTTTATGTAACAACGTATTAGCCAGCACCTGAAAGCTGCTTTTAAATTCATCGTGATACATCGAACATGATTGAAATAACCATTTTCAACTATATTTCTGTTATTATACAAAGTGCAGCAACTGGCCAGGTACATAAAATATATCATGATTTTATTACAAATTGGTCATGTTGGAAATAGATTTGAGCTCCAGATGTCAACCTGAAATAAATTTTTTAAGAGTCTCCAGAACAATTTTTTTTTGGATGTGGCAAGACATGTATTCTCTTTTGATGGAAGAAAGTTTAATGCGGATAAATAGGGATTTATTTTCTATGTGGGAGCTGTGAGTGCTGCAGTTTTTAAAAACATGCAGCTTTTTTAATAGCAAAATATATAGGGGAATTATTTATGTTCCTGTATAGAGGAATATAAATATATTTATATTCCTTTTTTTAAAATAAGTGGCAATAAATTAAAGAATTCAAATCGTATATTGTGGGACACAATTCCATTGCAGGAGTAGTAGTATCCTCAAGAAATTGTGATCTACAGCCTATATAGAACTCTGGCGCATGGTTTGATATTTATGCACCATAGGGTAATAAAGAAGAAAATATACATCATTTTTAAGTCATCACTTCGTACTAAATTTACAGTAGCATGCTTTCAGGACATTCACAGACTAATAGACAATGAGCATCAGAAGAGTAGTGAGAGCCATTCTTGATTGCTTTATTCCTCTTTCATTTCCTGTTGATCAAGGGAATAGTGAACTGTTGGAACATTTTGTTCATTCATGCTAATGATTGTATTTATGCCAATCAGATTATGCATGAAGGGAACAATCAGGAGTTAGTTAACCAATACAAATTCACAGTAGGGGCACCTATTTGGGCAATGGGTTTCTGTAGAACAGTTCAATTTTTATGATTTCAGGATTAAATGTCAGCATTAATGTCTTCAGTCTTCATGAGGATACAATGCACATATCTTCAGAAATTATAATTAGACTTCAGATTAGAGTGAATTTAGTTCAGTTAGAATTTTTGTAGGTTTGTTATTAATATATTACTTGCAGAAAATATGACCAGCAACTCCTTGAGTAGCATAAATGAGGGAGTTTCTGACTTTTGTTGATTATCACTACCTCTACAGACATAATTGCTATTGGCATGTGCCCTGCTATAAATGACAAGACAGATGCATATATGAACACCTATTAAATGTATTTACATATTTATTTAAATGTATTATTTAATGTTTATTCAATTTATTTATTTATTTAAATATCTATTCAATAAAATAAATATATTTTAATATAAATTAATGTTTTATATATTTATTTAAATACCTATTTAAATATATATATATTATCCACAATAAGCAACAGTTGTATATTTATCTCCTGTGCATTTTTAAACATCAGATGCAACATTGTCTTGGTCAAAGATTGAACTAACTGATTGAAATGCAAAAATTTCTGGGGTATAAAAATCAGTCAGTGCTGAGACGTAAACTACTACAAAGGTAAGAAATCAGCCCTAAAAAATCATCCTGCAGCTCAAATTTAGTAGAGCCATTCATTAATTGTTTGCAAATAATGTTTAACATGAAATTTGAATTTATCAGGTGGATTAATTATAAAAGCTCAAAAATTGAGCTTTTATATATATATAAAAGCTTTTAACTATGGTTATCTTCTTTATCCTAATTTCATGGCGTGATGAAAGTTCTCCAACTCCAAAAGTTGTAAGGTTTGGGGAATCTTTTTTATTTAATGTAGGGGTTCCATTTTTTTCTTTTTTGTGTGAGGGTACAGTAAGTGCTGGCTTTACTGTATAAAGAAAGTAAATGTTTTAAACCTAGAATATGAAAGAAGAAGGGGGTAATGAAATAAATTCTTAACTGATACACACTCTAAGAAACCTGTTGGATTGGCTTTTGTACTGTATGAAAATCAGGGTTGTATTTGTTCCCTTTGCATATGCGTTCCTTTTTTTTTCATTACTCAAATTTTTTTGTTGGGCAAAAACCTGATGATCCTGTCATCACAGGGAGATCATAAAAGGATAATTTATATTAAAGGTATAATTGAAAGAATACAACTAACTGAAATAAAGAGAATAAAGTGCTAAGTGTTACATCTCGTGGGGAGTCAAAAGAGGCACTTTTGACTGAAGAAGCAGTACAGATGGATGACTAGCAGGCAGATGTTGCTTAACACTTTTTGGGAACTGGCAAATCCTCAAAAGAAAATATAACTGAAATGTACTCTAACAAAGAATCAAACTCCAACAGATCCTGCTCACATGAAATGTTTAATGTGTCATCCTCATTCCTCGAGCATAAACCTGCTCGAATATGATAAATAGCTGCAGCTTCTCAACCACCTGTACAGACTGGATAAAACTTTGTTTCAAGTATTTATAAGCTGCAGTACTTAGTTCCTTTAGTTCTGAAGTTGTTTGGTAGAGGAATAAATGCTTTTCCTTCCAATCCATTAAGGAGATTATTTTTCATTAGTCTGAAATTGCTTCACTCCTTTAATCATTGGAAGCTTTATTGCTAAGCCCTTGCATGAAAGAAATACTAAGTCTGAAAACTTTCTTTCAACATTACTGCCTGCAAATGAATAGTGACTTTATTTAAATGAGAAGTAGCACTTTTCTCTTTATATTATGAAGTGCAGTATTAGAAGGTATCATTTAAAGGAAAACTTCTCTTGAATCTTTATTAATAACACCCATAACAAGATCATGAAATAGCCATGTGAGATTTTATCTCACATTTTAGAGATGAGGCCCAGGTGAGATATATACTTATTAAAACAGAGGCAGTAGGACTCTATTGCCTATCTGCCAAACTGTGCAGCACCTACCTGAAGTAACTGCGTTCTTTAATTATGTTTTATGACTAGAGCAGCTTCTTAATTTTCTGGTATGTTCTCCAGCTTGTCTTTTACTCATCTTCATGGCACTTTTTACAGGGATGTTTTCAGCAATGATCCTACACACAGGCAGCAAGCTTAGAGCAATCTCAGACAGGAAGCATCCACTGAACTTCTTACACAGGTGAGACTAGAAACCCAAAATGAGGAGAAGGTCACAGCTGGAATGTTTAGCAATAGATTATTTCCTAAAAGGTGGAGAAATTTTAATTTCAGTGATAAAATGAATTAGGGACATAACTTGTTTTGGCACTCTGCAGAAACTTGTGATGGGATAAGCAATACCTAAGTGAGCGTGTTACTGCTGTAATAAATACGTAAAGTAGAACTTCAAAGATGTTAATTCTCCATAACCCTAAATGCCTTTTCCTGTTCAATGTACTGTTCAGTCTATTAAGCGTATGTAACTCCTACAATCTGCAGGCTTCTATTTAGGCCCTACTGGGGGAGCAAAGTGCCTGGACTTTGGCCAAGCAAAATAAAATACATGCTGTGAAATTCTGTTTAACTGCAGAGAATGAAATTACTGCATTATTAAGCTTATTCTGCAGTAGTAATAATCTACCAGCAAAAGCTACACTGGGGAGAATCGATGTCATTTTAAATCCTTGAGGAGGCATGATGAGTTAGAGTGATGTTGAAGGCTGAAATCATGTCAACCCTAATTTGTGCTGGATACCCCACTTCACCAGCGATTTCATCAGAAACAGTGGCACTGGCATGAAATTAAGACAATACGAATCGAGAATCAAAATCATGTAAGCAGTTGTTCATTTCTGTTTAATTAAGATCTGTTTCTGATCATTTATTGCTATTAATTCTTTGCATTAGTAACAAACTCAGCTATGTCTGACAAATCTGAAGAAACCAAGGAAAGTATTAGGTATGGCCTAGAGCAACTTATAACTGCAGAATGAGATCTGAGTGGACTCATTGGGGTTTCAGGCATGATTTTCTATTATCTGAACTCACAGACAAAACACTATATTAATCTGTTGAGAAAAGGTGTAACACAAGATACCATGCATCTAGTTTTGGCTTCGCTTTACGTTAATTCTTTCCTTCAATCTTCATCTTAGATCAACTTTCTTGTCTGTGTTATGTGCTCCGGACTTCACAACATAATTTGTAAAACAATATTATTGAGCACAAACCTGCTCTGTGCTTCTGCCTATCCCACCCCCTTCATCTCCTCTATCTCAGTGAAATGGGTTTGCTCATTACTTGTCTCATCCTTCAACTTATTCAAAGTATGTGTGAAGAGATGTTATTTTCTTTTCTTGTTGCAAACCTAAAGCTGTCTGGTAGAAACAGCAATACTCAAGGTATTGTCTAGGGTTGTTAGAAATTAATTTAGTACAACTTGTGCAGAAAGTCTTATTTATCAGTGTACTGGATATAATGCTGACGTTACTTTGTTGTAGCAAGAGTTATCACTGGTTGCCTTTCAGTATATGGTGATTCAGCTAATTTCCATGCATGAAAGGTTTGTTCTCTCATTGTATCTTCATTGCACCGGTGTCTATAAGAAAAATGTAAGCTAGAGCAAAGATGGAATCGACCCTATCAACAGCAGATTCCATTCCTCCTACCTTGAATGCCTTTGCAGTGACTTTCTGGCAAAATTGAAATCACACGATTCCTCTGGTCAGCTCTTGCCAAGAACCTTATTTGAGGGAAAGTAGCAAAGATCAGAAGATACAGGAGCTGCAGACAAACGGCTATGCTATAAAGTACTGAAGTACTTCAAAAGTACTGAAAAGTTATACTGGAAAAAAACCCTTTGTATTTAAGTGCATCTAAAAATGGTCTTGAGGCTACCAAAAGCATGAGCAATTTGCCTAGTATCAGGTGAGGGGGGTCGACTCAGCTGGCACAGACAGCAAACTGCTTACTGCTGAGCGAGGATAGCATTTACGACATTTTTTTTTAATTAATAAAGAATTGGAGAAGAATTAGAAAATCAGATTGGTAGATTCTGGGAATAATAAACCTTTGTATTGAATTTTGCCCTTTCTATTAATTTTGATGTTCCTTTGTCCACACATGATACCTTATACAAGAATTACAAGAATATTTTTTGATTTGCACCTACACAGGTCTGTTGGGACCTCCACTAAGTTTGAGACTTTGACCTCTATCTTTGAAAGTGGTTAATGTTAACTAATGCAGTTGAAGATAATGGCATTTTTTCTGCATATTTATGAAGGCCTCTGTCTGCAATTTTATGAAAAATTTGCACATAAAGCAGCTGGTTTAAGAACTTAGTTCGCATTTTAGGTAACTTTCATGTGTACTTCCAGTGTCATTATGAAATAATGGTGTTTGGTTTGCTGCTCACAAGTCATGAAGTGCTATGTATTTACTTGTAAGACTGCTGATAATTTTGCAAATAATGAAAAGGAAAATGTGTTTAGCTAAGTCTTTCTCTCTTTCTGTTTACCTAGAAATATCAGTTCCAAGTTTTTCTCCCAGAAACTCTACGTGTCAGGAGGAAAAGGCAAGTGTTTACAACTGGGATGGGGAAATTCTGGCACATTTGGCAGTGTCAAGCTCTGTGAGTTCAGCAGCAAGCTGCTGTTTATTTTATGTTTGTCAGCATGAACCTATGTAGAACATGGCATGGTAGAGAGAACTTGGGATGTCTCACCTGTCTGTAAAACTGATGTGTTCTTTTCCTTTTGAGTAATGGTTTCCTGTAATGTTTTAGATCAAGTGCAAATTCCCTTCCCCACTCAGCCCCTACTGTCATCATAACTGTTTTTCTGGATCAGGCAGAGTTATACCAGTGTGCTGCTTAATTGGAAGTGATCAGTTCAGACAAGCTCTGGGGCCATAAGTGACATCTGAGCCTGAATGAGGCTTTAACATGGCTTCATTTCACCACGGATATTTGTTTACCTTTACTGTCCTTAGCTTTACTAATTTTGCTTCCTTTTTTGTGCACCCAGCTAAAACCTAGCTGTCCTTCCAGGCACAAAGACCTGCAAATCAGCTGTCCTATTAAACTGATATTGTCAAATATATTGTGAGCAAACGAGTCACACTCTTCTTATCAGACAGGGATGCTGATCACTATGCTAGTGCTGTTCCCAGGCAAAGGAAGGGGCAGGCATTGTTGCCTGTAGAGCTTTGTGGTTTTTTTATCTGCTAGTCAGGGCTCCAAACCAGACTTCTGGGACCAAAGGAAATCAATATTCATATTATTTCAGCTTTTGCAGCTATCATATCTGAGAGACATTCTTCATGTAGGAATTCTGGCTACAGTGTATTGTGTGCTGTGCCTCCGAGAAACCCACACAAGCACGTATTTCCAATCTGCCATGTTTTGCACGTGATATGCACAGCCAACAGTGCTGAAAGCAGTCTCAGGTCAAGAGTGCAGGAGTTGTCAGAAAGCACTATTTTTCTGTCAAGTGAGCAAGGACGTTTTGTGGAAAGCAAATGAAACCACGGTATTTTTTTCATTTGTAAGCGTCCTTTCCAGTGTTCTTCCATGCGGCTGACCCGAAGGAACCAGGTGGTCTCTCAGATCCCATGCGTGGGAAATGGATGAAAATTGCAAAAGTAATGTACTGCATTTATTCACCAGGAAAACCTCAAAACTTTAAATGTAAAGAGATGCCATTTCGCAGCTGCTCTGTATTATCACTGGAGTAAGGGTTTTGGTTAGTTTGGTTCAGCAACAATTAGTCAAAATCAGTTGCGTAGAAAGGTAGTTATATGAACCTACAATTAACGGGCTAGCCTAGAAAAATGTTCATCCCACTTGGCATAGTTTTTCGTGGGGGATTAAACCCCCCAATACATTTGAAGTGAAGTTACAACAAAGAAAGGATATAAAGGGAAATTATGAAGAAGCCTTATTTCAGTGCATGTGGAGCTCTTTCTCTAATTACTCCCTATATTATTTTGGCTCTGTTGTGTCAGATATTTAGAGCAAGTTTAACTCTGTTTGATGGCAGATTAATCTTTGTTTTTTGACAGAGGAATGACATTTTTCACAATGTGAAAATAAACTAATTTGGATTTCTTTATACCCTGAGTATGACAGCCTTGTTTCTCAAAGTAGCAGAGGACTTCCCCAAAGACTTGTGACACTCATTCCCGGCCACATCAATTTTCACTCTTCTGCATGTTTCCCCTTTTTCCTTTCTCATACAGGATTAAATGTTTCATTGGAAGAAAAAAAAAAATTGGATGACCTAAATAATCAGATAAAAGGTTGATTGTAGAGTAAGCAGAGGTAGTATGGAGTTTACAAATTACTTGGAAAAAGTGGCAAAGGCAACCTCTCTCTAGCTTGTGATTGGATTCCTAGGTAAGTTAATTCAGATAAGTTGAAACAGAAATGTTTAAAAGAAAAAAAAATTACATTGTTGTAACACTTTTTTTTTTTTTAAATTATTGTTTACCCAGTCAATTTTGCACTTGTCTTGGTTTTGGCTGGGGTAGAGATAATTTTCTTAATAGTGGCTGGTATGGTGCCATGTTTTGGATTTAGGACAATAATAATATTGATAACACACGGATGTTTTAGTTGTTACAGGGCAGTGTGAGTCAAGGACTTTTCAGCTTCTTGTGCTTCCCTGCCAGCGAGGAGGCTGGGGGTGCTCAAGGAGCTGGGAGGGGACACAGCCAGGGCAGCTGGCCCAGAGGGATGTCCATCTTGTCCTATGGTGTCACCCTGAACAATGAAACAGGGGGGGTTGGCAGGGAGGGTGGGCAACTGCTCAGGGGCAGGCTGGGCATCAGTTGGCTGACGGTAAGCAGTTGCATTATGCGTCACTTTTAAAAAAGTATTATTATTACTGTTTTCTTCCTCTCCTTAGTAAACTCTCCTTATATTAACCTGTGAGTTCCCACACTTTTACCTTTTTTTGATTGTATCCCCCACCCCACTGGGGACGAGTGGGCAAACGGCTGTGTGGTGCTGAGCTGCCTGCTGGGCTAAACCACAACAGCACTCCTAACATTAAATTATTAGTGCTGGGGGTTTGAGGCATGGATAGTGAAGTTAGCAAGGACCACTAGATATATCAGATTGTATGACCCCCCATTTATTATGGGACACTACATTCACAAGGAGACCCGATGTTAAATTTAGTAAGATAAGAGCATTTCCATCCTTGAGAGACTGCGCTGTGTGCTGGCAGGAAGAGATACCCGGTGTCACCTGTAGCACCTTATGGCCAAGAGGTGCAGAGATAATCCTGGCCTGGTCTCACAGCTGGCCCTCCTTCCAGCAGGAGGTTGGACTAGAGACTTTCTGAGGTCCTTGCCAACCTGAGGTTACCTATGATCATAAGAAGGGACGCTGTTTTCAGTGCTGCAGGAGCAAAGGAAAATCCTCCAAAATAATATCCAGTCTGACATGGGAGAATGATTTCCTAATATCTAATATTTGTCCCTATAGACAAACGTTGTCTATATGCACAAATTCATTGATGGAGTCAGTTATGTACGTGAAGGAGAAGCAGCTTTCTCCTCACCTCTGTAGATGAATGCCAGGACCATGAGTTTTGTGTGTCTTATTACAGTACTATGAGTGTTATAAGCAGGTTAATAACAATTCCATTCAGTCTCCAGTCCACCCACAAGCAGAGGATTCATAAATTCACTGATTAATTAGCCTGCAGAGACCACAAGGAGGATGCAGTCCCACATGCCTACAAACAAGCCAGTCTGTACTGTACATAACTCACACCCTAAGAACCTTATGCTAGTTAATGTAAGAGGCAAACGTGAAGCACCATAAGGGGAGAGGGAAGTAATTAAATTAACTCTAGGGGAGGTTTCTAGTGTATTTTATTCATTGCTTTGAATTCCAATTAAAACTGTGTATCTAGTGAAGAGCTTCTGAGGACAAGTTCTTTATTTGGATCTGGCAGTTGGATGTTTTCCTTTTCTTAAAAGGAGAAAATAATAGGATTGTCTTTTATAGATTCTGCAAGGTTTTTTTTGTTTTTGTTTTTTAATCCAGAATGAAAGTTGATGTAAAAGGTATGCCTACAGCTTAGGTTTTTTTAGGTATGATGCAACTCCATAACTAATTTAATGAACAGACTTTGCAGTTGATTCAATTGGTACTATGCCTGAACAAAACAGGCTTGGTCAATTGAAGACCATCAGTGTACATTGACAGTCATGAGTTCATGTGACTGTTCTTACTCCAAATGCTCTCATGCTTGATTACTGTTTTCTGATGGGAATGTTGTTTTTCTCCCAGCAAAACATCTGTTAATAACAAAACATCTGAACTTGTTTCAGATCAACAAGTAAGCTTCTGAAAGGAAAAAAATGTATATGTGTTTTAACATAGGGGTGCAAAAGTTATTTGATTTATTGATGCCAGTGGTGTGAGCAGAAACGTGCAATTAATTCCGTTAAGCCTCTGCTACCAGATTGCTGATATCTGTAAAATCTCCATGCATTTTTCTGAGGTAACCAAAATTTCAGTACTGTTTTGTAGCACAGGGGTTACTCGTGTTTATTTTAATATTACAGTTATTACAAATAACCATTATCATAACCCAAGTATTGAACAAAATGCAATACAGTGTTTGCATCATTCTTGTAGAATGACTTAGAATTGCATCCAAGAATATAAATGATAAAATTTGCTTTAATTTTCAGTTGATTCACCTTGTAAATGTGTAGATATGTCTGTTGCAGGTAAAATATCTCAGACTTAAAAAGATATTTTCCTTTTCCACTGGAGCTAAGTCTTTTGTAACAAATAAAGAATGTTTGTGGTATGAAATTCATGAAACAATTAGTATTTTCTGAATCCTGAGAACAAAGTGTTTTTAAGAAAGGACATCAAACTTTAGCCTTCAAAATATCGGTCAGGAATGGAAATCCATGAAAATGTTCTTGTCAGAAAATAAGTGCTTAACAAGCTTCTTATTTTATTTTAATGGACATTAGATGCTGAAAACAGATTTCCACCTGGGACAAACCTTCAATCTCTGTGTTTTTTTCCTCTGAATTTGAAGAGAGTTCAATGCTAACAAGAATCTTGCATCTCCTCTTTTCAACGCAAATGTCTTGAGTCATAGTTTAAAGCTCAGATCTCAGATCATTGCTCTGTTGGTGTATTTCTGTGTATTTGAAGACGACTTTGGCAACCTGAATGTTACTTTGTTCTGTTTCAGGGCTGTCACCTGGACCAGTACTACTATGCTGTTCTCTGCAGTAAGCATTACCCACCAGAGGGAGCCGAAGCCAAGAACTGTCAGATTTTGATCTGCCTTCCAGTTCTCAAGAGCGTTCCCTACTGCAGGTATTCTCTTCCACTTTGCAGGAGTTTGGATTCAGGTCTCTGTCCTCAGGTTAGCTTGGGAGCAGGCAAGAACTGTGTGGGAAATCAGAACTCAGGTTGCTCTTTGACACAACCATGCTCCCTCAATATCGGGACAACAGAAAAGCAGGGCTATACTTGACTCCTACTGAGAGGTCCAGCTGCTGCTAGTGATCTCTAGCAAGAGAAGAAAACCAGCAGCCAGTCTGCTTTGCTCACATTTGCAGAAAGGAGCTGGATTTAGTCCATGGTACACTTTATTTTGATTTATAAAAATGAGGCCTGTGAGTGTTCTTCAAATCAACAAAGATAAACCATGATCAAAAAAATAACGTAACTAAGGTATTCATTCAGTGCCTGCCATCATGGAAAATAATGCCAGCAAAACATTTGTAAAAAGCAGCAAAAATCTTCCCATTTGCCTTCCCTGAATCATTCCAGATGCTCGACAATTCTCTGAACTCTACTTTCAGTACATATGAGTTTGCAGAAAGATTTCATAGCAGTGTGTGGTTGAACTCTGGACTCTGGTAGCTGTCACAAGATTCACAGCGGTTTGTAACTCTGTTGGTACATGCAAGTTAATCCTTTGTAAGAACATCACATAGTTCTTACAACTCCTGATTAATTTCCCTAAAACTGTTTTAACTCATTGTCATAATGTAAAATGAAAAGTAAGTACAATGGGATAAGCCACAACTAAATACAGAGTACTAAAAACAAAGTGTTAGATAGATACCTACAATACCTGAAGCGTCTTCTTTTTTCTTTACCTAAAGATTTTAGAGCATGATTTCAAGAGATTTCCTAGTTGCTGGAATTGCTTATAAAGAATACAATGCTGCTGATAAGTCTGGATGGCTTAGATGAGCATTCAGAAGAGTATAGAGATAATTTTTCCTGGATCTCTCTTGAACTGACAATATAAACATCATTGTTTCTACATCTACAGGACCAAACAGTAAATCCTGTAGAATGGTGACAATAAAATTTGCATGTCATTATAGTGTATACACTACTAATTGCCATCCGACAGGATGACTCATTTGAATTTTTATTCACTAAAAATGGTGGGCTAAGGCTAGAATTAAGAAAAAAATCAGTTTAAAAAGGCATGATATGCTGACGCTTAGAATTACAGTGGTATATTGTCATTATGATTCCCTTGCCACAAAAAAAAAAGTGCTGTATTTTAACCATCTTAATGTTCGAAATTAAAGTCTTCTGGCTTGTTCATATCATTACTTAGAGCATTACATCCATTAGCTTCAGTGGAACTCTGCCTTGAGCAGTATTTTACAGAATAAAGTCTTTTATCAAGGAATGTCCAATCTCACAGCAGTTTAGGCGAGTATCTTCCATGCTTTATAACTTGGGCCCTAGTATTGCAATTAAAATGTTGTGGATCAGTGATACCTGCTCAGATTCCCTGGAATCAATGGAGATCTGTTCAAGAGATCTATTCAGGTAGATCCAGACAAGTTTGGAATGATGAACAGATAACAGTTCCATGTGTTTTCTGCACGACTGATTGTGGGTAGACAGCCTGTTAGACCTCCTATGAGATTATTTTTCAAACTCAAAATCTTGTCATACAAAAGCAGTAACAATCAAAATAAATAACCTCAATTTCAACTCATGTTTCTGTTCCTTGACAGCTTTTCAAGCCCCTCAGAGGACGATATAAGAAAGTTGATATCAAATTGCTGTCTAATAGAGTTTGCTTTATGGCTTTCTCAGTTAGAAATTGCCATATATACTTAAACATGAAGTTTTAATAGATTTTTTTGTTTTATTCTGTCTGGATTCTATCTAACTTACAAAGGGCTCATTATCCATATTTCAGCATTACAGAAAGGATGACTCATTTATGTGTTTATTTTGCCATCAATTTAGTTAAAAAATGACATAACTTCTTGGGATTTTTTATAGGCATTTTCCAACATTTCAACGGGAATTGATCTGTCAAATGTAGTAAATAGAAAGACAAAAGTAAAGATTTCAGAAAGATTAGCAGAAGACTCCTAAATTTGAAAAACAAAGCAATCCTTCAATTATATAGTTTACAATGGTTCCTCCTCAGCAATGGCTATTGAATAAATAATAGAGCTATATGACACTTTGAATGTACATTTTAGGATTTTCTTAATTAAAGAAAATAGAAGGAGAGAAAATCTTACAACTATTTTTGGAAGAGAAGATAGGTTGTATTATAATGCCTTTCAGATACAGTTACCTAGCTATGAAGTGACCCTTCACTTCTTTTAGTTTTCTTAGATTGCTTTTTGCTCTTCTAATTAATTTTGACAGCTTTTTTCCTTTGTTTCTGCATTTCATTCACACTGACATTTCAGTTCTCTCATTTGTTTTACTCTTCTCTCTTGCTTTTTGTGGGGGCGATACTTTCATATTCTCTGTTTTCACATTTCACTTCCTTTCCCCTCAGAGTTTCATTGTCTCATATTTTATTCTGAGGTCAGGGAAGAGAAAGGAATATATGGCAGCTGCATGCACAGGAAATATGCTCAGTTCTGTGTTTGAACCTGTACTTTTTTTTTGGTTGCTATTTCAGGTTTTTGATCAGACTGTCTCATGCCAGTTACTGTATGAAATACACATTTATTCATTAGATACTCCTATATGCAGGGATTGCTTCATACTTACATTGAGGAATTCAAGGAAAGATTATATTCTGTGTGCACACAGGTTAGTTGAAAATGTTTTCCCCCACTGAAAACTTAGGACAAAAAAAATCCCTTTTCAGAATTCAATTAAATATGGGACTTCTGTCATCATATTTTTGTTATTTTTTTTGTTAGATCTGTTCATAATTTCTTTATACTTCCTCCATTGGTCTGTATTTACTGTTTTGTCATTATATAATCCAAATGTTAAAAGGGAATATTATTAAGAGAACATTTTGTAGGTATGAATTCCCTCATCTCCTTATATCATCTGCTCAACAGTCTACTATGTCTTCTACTAATAAAGTGCTAATACAGATACTTCTTCTGAACATAAGTTGAAGGGCATTCTTTCCTGGTTTGATGTGCCAATCCAGCATGCAGTGTTTGTTGAGATTGTCAAACTGAAATTTCTGAGAAACGGATTTGTGCTAATGCATGGCAGGAAGTGTTCTCTCAGTTGGTGTCCTACTGTTATTCATCATTGCTCTGTGTAAACATTGTAGACACTGACAAATTATAGGTTTTTCCAACTATGGCTAGTCCACTTCTCAACATACAACAGTAGAAAAGGGTCATCATAATTCCTTCTGCAGTGTGTTTGACAGGATTAGAATGAGGAAGTCCAGTGTCTGCCACTCATAATTTGATTTTCATTTGCATTGGAAATTTTCTATATTAAAGATAGAAATAGTTTCCAAGGACAAATTCAGTCTAAGGAAAGTAAGACAAAGTGTTAGAAAAATTCCATGGAAGAGGATGGAAGAAATACAAAATGGCCATATTTTCAAGATATTATAAAGAGAATAATCCAAAATGCATATTGATGTATTAAATCCCATATTTTGTCACTGGTACATCTGAAGGGTTTAAATGCTAGATTTGCAGGTGATAATGACTTTGGGAGCATAGCAAATCATAATACATGCTGCATGAAGGTTAAGTACAGGCAGAGACAGGGGCAAAACATTTCAAAAGAAGGAAAATCAAACCACAGTAATCCCAGCTACTGTTCATGGTGTTCTTTTTTAGCATTACAATGTGTGGTTAATTAGTATATATGGCAATCCGACTGAATAAAAACCAGATTTTTTATTCATGAACAGTCACTGCAGGAATAGTAACATTGCCCTTCCCCTCCTCGTCATGTCATAACTGGCATGAAAAGTCCAATCAGGCTGCATTAGAGCTTCTGGGTTTTATTCTGTAATGTACTCGTCTAGTTGATTCTGACAATAGAGACCTGATATTGTCACATACCTCTTGCACTGTGTTGCACATATACATCTGGAATTTGGTCTGCCTTGTATATGTGCTTAGTCTTCAGGTTTTATTTGGTGATGTGACAAAACAAGGCTACAGATAACTTTTCTGTCTTAATAGACTCTTCTTTTATTTTGGAATGGAGAAGAAGCCATGGTGTTCAGTGCTAGCAAAAGTGATGTGCTTGCTAAGCTTGGTATGCCAAGACTCTGTGACTGCTGTTCAGGGAACAGCAGGGAACTAATGACTACTTCCATGTGATTTTCAGGAAATGAAGTTTAGAAACTATATTCTTCTGTAGAAAATGAACCTGTGCCCAATTTGGTGGCCTATGATGTCTTCAAGAGCACCTTTTCTAAATTCTTTAGGAGCTTTTTGAAAATCATACTGGCTGCTTTCCAGCAACTTTAGGTACCTAATTCCTTGTAAAAATCTGTGTTTTTATCCCTTTTTTACCCAGCCAAGTTCCAACTGAAGGCAGAAAATTTCAGCAATGACCATATTTGCACCTGCTTCATTAATCATCTGGGCTCTCATCTCATAGTATTCAGCCATATTCCAAACACTGATACCACTGAGATAATGTTCAGGGATGTGAAGACCGTAGGCATTTGACCAAGTTACCTTCAGTTCCTCTTGGAGGTGAATGGTTTAATTTCTGTTACCATTCGTTCAATAAAGGAGAACTGTTTCTATGGATCGATTCACTTCTGATAGAATCATGTAGATGGAAATCTCAAATGACCAATATTGTCATTCCATATTCTTCAGTTATTGCACAGTCTGTGCTAATGTATTTCAATAATCTCTTCTACTTTACCATGATACATTATGTCATTTCCTGCGGTTTCGCATGAACATCTCTAACAAGATTGCAATGAAAAAAACACAAATGGAACTGAAGAAATCGTGGCAATATGCAATTGTCCCAGGCAAGTTCAAAATAGGCAGCTCTCTGATGTCTAAACATTCTTTCAGATTAGACAAGACATCATGATAGGCACAGTGCTGCATTTGAAAATGACTGAAGCCTTCAAAAGGTGGTTCTGCCATGAAGAACCGACAAAGTGTACTAATTCTGTAATTTGTGCCTGAATTGTCTTGCCTGTTTCTGAAGTTGTTTACACATTGCAAAGGGCTAACCCTTTGCAATGGTGCATTCACCACTAGCATAACTGTACACAATGCTAAGCACTGCTGGAATCATCCAACTAAAAACAAGTTTTGGCTAAAGAGCCAAAAGAATCATCCTCACAATGTCTTTCTGTGGAGACTTTTTAGAATCTCTCAGTCAAGTTAAAAAAAAAAAAACTGAAGAAGAATGTTTTTGTTTGTTTTTGTTTTGTTTTTTTTTTATGTTGGAAGCTTAGAACTGCAAGAATGAACTCCTGATTTCAGTGAGACCAGGATTTCAGCCTTGTGTTGCAACCAAATGCATATTTATCTGTGCTAGAGAATTAAAGATCAGTGTGATAGGAGTGTTCAGAAGATACACAAATCAAGCCACTTTAAAGTTGAAAACATAATAGGGACAACTACGTAAGATGAATAATCACCAGTCATAGATTGGTGCGTGGGTTGCTTTTTTTCTTGAAGGTAATGTTATATTCAGGAATAGCAGTGCCATAGTTATTACAGTGTGGAACATAGTAAAATCACAATGCAGTAGTGTTAGAATGAATAAGGGACTTGTAGAAAGCACTGAAATAGTGCTGAGGAGGAATACAAACTCTTTGCCTTTACAGATGAAGAACTGGCCTCTTTTTACAGATTCTCCAAGGCTCATTTTACAGGTACAAAATGCAAGTTTATTCAGTAAACTGGGGGAGGAGGGTGTGCATGCTTATGGATTTTTTCTCATTTATGTAAAACCTAATTAAACAGGACATTTAATTAGATAATTTATTATACAAAACAGGCAACATGCTTTCATTTAAATTTTTACTGGATTCTATTAATTTATCAGCTTTTGAAAAAGAAGTATGCGAAGAAGCAGATGGGTCATTACATTGTTATTTGCCAAAGGAAAGAGTCGACAATTCTTGAGGGAGAACTGCTGCTTGGCCTTCCTGAGACTAGGTAGCACTTTGCGTCTGACACTGCCTCATCCCTGAATATAAGTATAGAAAAATCATATGTTAATTCCCAGTGCAACTAAGTGCTAAATAATTTTAATAGAATAATAGAATATTCTAAATAATAGAATGATTGTTTGGTCAACTGTCAATTTTATTGTTTTTGGAGCCATGATAATCATTAACATCAAAGACATTCTATTAAAATCTATTAGATACTCATGGAAGTGTCTCTAAGCAAAATTAAAAACTGAAAATAAGCAATTCTTTACGGTATATTGTGCATCTGAGTAGAAACTTCAAAGTCTAGTTAAGGTTAACTGCATTTGTTAGTTTCAAAGCTACTGTGGGACCCAAACTGTGAGCTAAGGCTGCCTTCCTTCTCCTTTGAAAATGTCACTTTCTGGGGATAAAACCCTCAAGCAGTAATAAAGACTTCACTGGAGCAGGAAGATGCGACTCATTCTTCCCTGTGCCAATTGGAGTGAATTGGTTTTCCCTAGTGTTTGTGAGGTCTGTGAGAAATGTTTGGATAAGATCTCTTGGTGCTGTTCCCAGAACATGGTTCATGTGATATCAAAGAATCCTATTGTTTTGCCAGAGACCTTTTTGTCATTGGGAATTTGGAGACTGGGTTTGCAAAGGGTCAGCTGAGGCCAGAATACGAAGACAAAGCTCCTGTGCAGTCTGTTCTGGCAGGCCATCTTCTGTCAAGGGCCACTGTATTTCTTCATCTACGAGAATTAGTGACCATAGCTGCCTAAGAAGTGAGAAGTAGGAATTGTGACTATGCTCACTGTGATACCAAGTAGCATCATTGTCTTTCTAGACATCACTCTAGACCAATGGTCTCCAAACATTTTTTCATCTGTAGACCATAATTTTTCTCTACTGGCAAGACAGTCCTGGGTGAACTGAAGGTAAGCACACCGACAGTTTATCTCACTACTTTTCATGGACCTCATAAAGTCTAGAGCTGTAAACAGTCTGACTTCTGAGTAAGTGCAAGAAATTTATCTTGAATCTACCATTGCTGTTCATTGTAATTTAAGATGCAAGCTATCATCATCACTTGCTTATAATATACAAAAGATGAAAAATAAGCAGGTTTTCCAGAAACCTTACAATTGTAGTGACCAACTGGTAAATGATTTGTGTATCCTTCCTTCCAAGGAATTTTGTTTCAATGAATGTGGTCAGAAGGTTGTATCAAGTGACAAAAGGCAATATTTAATTTTTTTTTTAGAACCTTGGAGACTGGAGAAGGAGGTAAAACAGGAAATGGAAAGACTGCAACTTGCTAGTGAAAAACATAATGCCATTGCTCAGTACTTGCTTAGTGGAGATGAAAAGGTGAGAAACAACATCCTAATATGTCAGGTTTTGCTTTAATTACAATGTATATGCCTTTTCTTGCAAGTATGATTAATTTATATGAGATGAGGTAAGTGGGATTACTCTGTCTTCTATTTCCATGTATTTATAATTACATTTTTTGAAACGTGTTGCATTCTATGTGCTATAATACAAATAACCAAATGCCATGTCATTATACAATGTGATAAGAAATTATATCACATAATGAAACAAATTATTTCAGCATTGGGTATGATGCAGATCTTTTTTTAAAACAAGACACAAAATTCACGGCATGACAGTTTCTCTCAAATCCCAAGATACTGTTCGGCTTACTGACAGGTATGTTATGCAACACCTGTTAGAATGCTGAGAAACTGTTTTGTCCTACATGATGTTCTTTTTTTTTTTTTTTTTTAAATGTCACTCCTTTCTATCTTGCTCTCAATCCATGGTTTCCATTATGATCTGGTATCAGGAAGTTCTTGATACCAGATTCTTGATTAGGCAAGTGTTTGACAGTCATGGTCATAATTAAGTCCACACCTTGATTGCTTAATTTTCTAAGTGGAAATTCTATTTTTTTTCTTTCTAAATATCAAATTTTACATTGTAATAAGAACTTTACAGTCTCATGGTCTTGTAAGCAGAATGACATTTTTCACAAGATTGCAAAGTTTATTAATCATCTTTGCTATTTACCCTCATCTGTCTGTTTAAAGTATCCGTGGCGGACTGTGATTGTCTTTAGTATGAACAGTTTTTCATCTGACTGCGTATAGTCTTAGCCCTATGTTCATTTAACATGTTTTACTCTAATTTTCTTGGTCGTTGCTGCAGTACGTCAACAGATCAGCTGGTGAAGTTACACACATGTACGTATGTGTACACGTACACTAATTCATATGTACACATATGGAGACATGAAAGGCTTTATGCCTGGCACTGCACTTTAAGGTTCGTTCACCAACACCAATGCCACTTAATTACTCATATAAATAAATACACTAAGAATTGAGAAAAGGGTACATATATTTAGTTAGATATCAAATAAAAATGAAAAGTATTGATACAAATCTGCAGAAAAGGTCTTGAACTTGTGACTGACTTATCAGAGATCTCATACCATGTACACTGTCTCACTGTGTTCAGTTTGCAAGCCCATATTCTTGAAACTAGCACATCCATCCTCTTTCAATACACTACTGTCTTGACTTACATTGGCCACTGTCTGGTGTTTCTCAACTACAGCGACGAAGAGAAAATTGACTGTATCACACTGTTCAACTTAGAAACTGGAATGGTGGGTATTGTGTTTTGTAAGCTTAAATGCACTGTTCACATTGAAAAGCGGCTGCTAGATGTGATATTTATAAAAATAACTGAGAGTTTAGAGTGCAGATATTTGCATGAAAGTGCTCAGAATTGATCAGCAAAGTGAGAAGTACTTACTGAACATGTTCTCTTGCTGCTAAAAATTCATGAAGTCATTTTGCCACTCATTTTCCCTTCCACCAAAAATTAGCACTTATCAAAGAAAATACTGCGAAACATTCTTCCTGTGTTTTTTGAATGAGTAGAAACCAAAGCATAGTACCCAGGTTTGCTTCTTAAAATATCTGAACATCTTTCACATCTTCTGTGAGCGTGAAGAATATTACTACTTTGTGATTAGTTAATTACATATGCAACAAGAGTTCAGAACTGGAAATCCCTTTAAGAGGTTGTTTATTTCAGCAGATCTCAAATTTATTGTTATAATATCATTTCCCTGGGAAGATAAAGGACAGCCTTCCACATAGACTTTGTACCACTATGGTAACATAACCTCCAACACCGTACAGCTTTTCCCACTGAAAGTTCCCACTTTCAGCCGGGGAATGTGAGGAACATGCAACAAACGTCCACCCAGCTGGCTACTGGTGATGCTCAAAATGTGTCCTTATGTAGGAGGTATGTATTGGCTCTGCTCCCCTCCTGTACACAGGCAGAGAGCAAATACATTCTTCGAATAGCTTTCAGAGAGAAGTTTTAGGGGAAAAGGTAGGAAGAAGGAGAAAGATAAGATTAAATTCTCCTGGAACCTTGTCTAGGTCTCCAGCAGGGTGTCAGTGCCTTCCCACAACTCAAGAACTGCAAATCCAATCCATTTCCCATGCCCATAGGCAGGGTCGTATATAATTAAACCAACGCTGACATGTTTGTTTAGCCTGTCTTGTAGCATCTTTGTCACCAGAGACCTTTAGTTTCCAAAGTAATATATTCCAGTGCTTCACTGTCATTATGGTTGGTCAGTTCTTTTTTTTTTATTATTATTATTTTTTTCCTAAAGCCTTATTTAAACCTTCAGTGCTCAATCTGAAGGACATGAATTGTTGTACTTCTCACTTAGGCTATTCATTTCCTCTCACAAGTAAACTTTCACTTAACTGAGGGCTATCATTCACTTCAGTCTTCTTGCTTCTAGGCTTTGTTCTGTTTCATTAGAAGTCATTGTCTTCTACACCTCTTCTCTTGTTGCTTATTTGAACTCCATCCACCATTAAGTGTGGTTTCCAAAACTTAGAATAGAATGTCTTAAAACAACTTTCCTATTTATTCTTACAAGATTTTGTCTTATTTTTGCAATGGCGCAAAATTAATGCCATGTTTATCCTGTCCTCCTAAAAATATCTTTTTTTTAATTATAATTGATTATTGTACTATACTAAATAATCCTTAAAGTGCTATTCCTTAGACTAATATCAAATTGAGGATAATGTTTATCTGACATACTTAAAAAGACTGTTTTTCTAAATTTCAGGTTAAAAAATGATTGAAAAACTAACCAACTGTGTACTTCGTGGCAATTACAGATGATCCCATTGGAATTGTTTTTGGAGTCATGATGGAAATCAGGTAGATTCCTGAATATGTTCCTGTTTTGTTATTACATGTATGGCACACTATAATCATTAGTTCAAGTTCCTCTAATGAATGACTTGCTGAGACAGGAAAAATGAGGAAGCTGGCTAATGCTGACAAAGTAATTTCACAAAACACAAAAAATAAGTGAATAGATCTTGTGTTTCTGCTGGTGAATCAGAGATCAGCGATCTCTAATGGTTTTTGTTTAAACAGAAATCTGCTTGAAATGATAGACTGAAAGAAAACTATGCCAAAGCTATACAGTCTATAGTTTAACGAAGTTGCTTGTATCAGTACCATGTTCAACTGAAACTCATAATACCCTGTTATATAACATTAATGTAATATAATAAAGGTATGATATTTATTATATCTTCCTATGTTGTTCAAAAGCATGGGGAAAATTGCAATACCACAGTCATTGCTTCGGTTCCTTACCATTGAGTATAAAAACCCTGACCCAGCAGAAGGTTAGCCCTGTTTTAGAGCCTGGCGTTAGATGACTTCAACTTGGATACCTTAGTTAGATGCTTTCAGTCGATGCACTTAAGCTAAACCTTCAGTGGAAACCTGGGCACTATGCTGAAAGCACAAACACTATCTTAATGGACCGAGCTTAGTGCCATCTCATTAATCAGTGTTTGCATGGCTGGCTTTAGTTCAGGAGCATTTACCTAGCGCCTCTCCTCAATTTTGCTATGCAAGGCAAAAATAAAGTTTCGGCATCATTGTGTGTCCGTGGGCTTTTGTTTTTGTTTTTGTTTTTTTTTAAATATTGAACCTGTTTTTGAACAGTTTGCTTTGTGTAGATTCCATATTGTACTGGTGCACAGTTTAAAATTGAATCCCGTTCAGTTATTTGTGCTGTTGAATAGGAGCATACGCTGTTGAAAAAGTGTGTAACTACACAACGCTTTAGGAGAAATGGCTGGAGAGGAAAGACACAAGCTGTTAGAAAATGATTATCTGTTTGGAAGTAAAAGGTATTTGAAAGCAGTCAGCCTAGGAGAACTTAGCTTCAGCTATAAAGTCTTGAATGAAAGTATGTCTGTCATTATTATGCTCATTAGATAATTGCATTTAGAAGCTGTGCTTAATTTAGTGAGAAGGAAAAATAGGACTTGAATCTGGGCACATTCTGCGTATCTTTACGGGGATTTACATTAGCCATAAGGTTTGAGAAAGAGCCTTACTAAGTGATCTGTTGTTCTGGCAAGCATACAAACCCAATCTTAATTTAATAACAACTTTTTTTTCCTATTGAATTTTTTTAATCAACTTCTGCTTAGAGGCTGTATTCCAAAATACTAAATTTTTTTTTTTTTTAAGTACTTCATCTGGAGACTGAATAGATACAGGAATATTTCTGGTTACAGTCAGCAAGATCCTCCTGTGATGCACTTGCAGGATTTGAAGTATTAGGAAAAGTTCTAAGCTGCTTTTTTGTTCATTTAATTCTTGTAAGTTTTAGTAGCCTTTTATAGTTGGCAGTTAGTGAAGCTGCAGCTGAATCACTCTAGTGCACTCCGCAAAATCAAGCCTTTGAAATTTGTGGGTGCTTTCTTCTCTGCTGTTGTGCCTCATGCCAACAAGTGCAGATGACAAGTCATTAAATACAAGCGAGAGAGTTATCAAAAAAAATTATTAAATAAGAGACTTATGTCTGACCTGCTTCCCCAAATCAATTCTATCTCCATGGCAACAGTCACAAGTGTGGGACAAAATATTCAGGATTTCTCTAAAGAAAAATTAAAATACTTAAAATGTCACTTTTCATGGAAGCATCGTATTTTATCCTTGAACAGGTTTCCAAAGTGCGTACATAGCACGCTTACAGGAAGAAGAGCCTTTTGGCTCAGTAGAGCTTCATCAGCTAATGCATCAGAGTACATCTCCTCGTGACAAACAGGGCCCACTGCAGTGCAGATGTAAGAATTAACACATGCTCTGGTAACTTACCTGATCTGGTGGTGCTTTGAGAATAGGTAGGTATTTCTTCTGAAGTCGACTTTAGAGTACCTCTGGTATGGTAATCATCACGGTTTAGACTACAATTTCATTATGATGTTCTTTATACTGAAATCACCCAGAACTACCTTCACAGTTTACCATGAATATTTTAATAGCATAAGAGGGGAAGGACTCAAAATTATTCTCACCTTCTATCACTAAATAAAATGCAATTGTAACATAGATAAATTTGTCACTCTGGTGTATGCTGTCATGAGATTACAGATTACTGCATTGGAAATCATAGCCAACAAAAGTAGGTATTTTTATTTAGAAATTGTTCAAGGGTCTGTTTGGGTATGATTTCATTTATCACTATTTGACATTTCCAAGTTTTACAAAATTAATACGACGTTTCTTCACAGATGCAGAAAATCCAGTGATCTAAACGATATTCAGAAATCCAAGTTGTTTGCCATTTCTAAACTTCTTTAAAAGTCTCCCAAAAGCTGTTTGCAGCCACTGTCTCCGCTCCAGTGGCTAACTTATACAAGTTAATGTGTTCAACTGACAACACGCTTATTTGTTAGCATCTCCTTAGCACATTATATCAATATTAAATCTTTGGGGAAAAAAATAAAAATTAGGTTTTGCTTTTCTGATAGAATTTACCATTTATACATATTTGAGTACTTTTTACTTTTTTGTTATCTGTTCCTAGCATTGAAGTTTTGAATCCATTTGAACACCAGCACAAAGTTATTCCAAGTTATGAAGGCCAAACTAGCCTTCAGCCAAATTATCAGTTATCAAATTATCAAGTTATCAGCCAAATCCAGCTACTGGAAGAAGGAGCAAAAGCAGTCCTGCTTGCAGGTCTGTAAAACTGGTTATTGTACTGGTAATGCTTCTACAATTCTATTTCTCACACTTCTCCAGGAAGTGAAGAAAGATTGTCTGTTAGTGTTAAACATTTAAAAGGCAAAATTTCTAAGTAGGCAATAATGTAGTTATGAAGTGGGCTGCAAATTTAGTTTTATTATCTCGGTTTTATTTTTGAGAAACGATGGGCTCTCTCATTTAAAATGGGATATTGAAGACTTAACCTTTGCTATCTGATGAGGCCAAAAGAAGCGTTACAATAATTTCAGGTCTGCACAGCTCCAGAAAAGGAGCAGTAGGTGACAGACCAGGGAGCATGCAGCCACTCCAATAAAGGGGTCCACAGACAATTAAAGACACTCTTCAAGGCCTGAAAAGCATGTAGTCCAGAAAGGACAGGGTCAAAACCAGTCAAGGAGCAGAAAAGTCAAACTAAAGAAATAGCAGTACTAGACAATCTCTATGTAAATAGGCAGAAATTTGTTTTTGCTCATTGTTTACCGCAGTTTCCCTTCACTCTAGACTTTTAATGTCCTTTTATATTCATTTCCACCGCTCAGATAACCTATTTGTAGTTATAAATACCTCAAGCAGCAAGTAAACAGCGTTTCCATACAAGCCCTGAAGGAGCACACAGCTTCTGTGGCACATTGTACAAACATGAATGATGGGATGGGGCACCTGTGGGCAAGCGAATGAATTGTGCAACTTTCGTCCATCTTGCTCCCCATTAAAAAAAAAAAAAAAACAGGCAATAGTGTCCTTCCTGCCAGCAAATGTAGCTGCAGTGTTAACCTTGCTAGTACCCATGTACCCATCTGAGCTGTTGCCTCCCAGGTGAACCTCGTATTTTTCATTGGAAGGCTACAGTAGCAAGTAAATTCCAGTCTTTTCCCCAAAAGTATGAAACGAATTTGTACACTTAAAACTTGACAGATTTTTGAACTTGTACTGCATGGAGTTAGATAGCATCCTGTTTGCCTCCCACAAAAATCTCCGCCTCACTGAGACCCTGCAGGGGCAGAATAAAGTTTGGGGTGGCATCTGTAATCCTACCGTTTCCTAGCATGACTGGTGACCTAAATAAAACTTTCAGTATTAGGTTTTTCCAAGATGTAATTTATACTATGGCTGTCAGGAGTTAAGATAGCAGTTGCCATGGAGCTTTAATCTTTTTTTAGGCCTTAGTCAAAGGAAGCTGGAAGTCTGCATGGTGGGTAGAACCCAGCTCAACCGAATTTTATTTAAATTGGGCCAGGATTTTATCCTAATTTCTCTACTGAAAGTTACTCTCAAGTATTCTCAAATTCTTTTTAGTCTATTCTACTTTTCAGCAGGAGATGAGAGAGTTTCCTTTTAGGCTTCCTAACTCATGTTACATTCGAACATAGAAGTACCCTGTTGCTCCCCCCCGCTCCAACTACGAACTGTAACTTTCTCCTAGTTCTGTGCACACTTACCGTAGTGAATTCATTTACTAGTTTTACCATTTCAGTGGTAACAGCAGAACTATAGGGAGGATTTCATTTTCTGTGCTAAGCACTGATTTCTATGCTGTAAAATAAGCCTTTAGTAAAAGTAATTAAAATTTGAATCTTTGCAAATGCTACTTGTAACTTCCATGATGTATATGTAAGAAAAAAGAAGTGTGCAGTGCGTGAAGCGCGTCTCTGAGAAGTATGAAATCGGCTGCAGTAAAGTGTTCTGCTGGAGCAGCACCATCTCCTCCCTTGCTGTTTGCAGCAGAACGGAGATGGTCTCCTGTCTAACATTTGCAGTTAAATTCAAAACATTGCTGACTTTCTTAAATCTGAACTTGCCCTACCAAGTAAACCAAAAGGACACGGGAAAAAAAAAATGTAGAATTTGTCAAAACAAGTTTCTAAAACCCCTTTCCCTACCAAAAATTAGAAAGGATTCAGATGTAATATGAACTTGATTTTAAAAAGAGACTTGGATTTAAAGATAAATGACAGCTTCATTTAATGAAGAAATTGTAAAAGCTTCCACAGAATAGAAAGGTCTACCAGCCAGCTCTAGTGGAAATCCATAATTCTGTAGCAGTTCCAAGGACTGCAGGATAATCAGAACATCATTACAAAGGAGATGACTCTTTTGTGACATACCATGCCTCTTTTACAACAAAACAAGAAATGAAACATTTTTTTCTTCTAGGAGATATAAGTCTGTGGAACTTGATCAGTTGTATCATCTGTTTTTACCACTGACAGCAAAATCTGTCTAACTAGCACTGGACAGAAAAACAATTCTTGTGGGTTTGAGTTACAACCTCTCTCTCAGCATCTTAAGAAGATCAGATGCAAAACCAACCGTCAATTCCACTGAAAAAAGACTTCTTTGAACAAGAATCCACTAGCAGTGAGGAAGACCTTAAGAAGAATTAGACTGTCCAATGATTTAAAAACATAAGGAGTATCTCAGATCTCTTAAGACCAGCTATTCAAAGAGACTTAACTGTTCGCTATGCCCAAGAAAAGCTATGCATTGTAAATAGGATTTAGAAAGCCATTTCTCAAGGAAACAGCTTAAAGTAACTCAGAAGTTTTGAGAAGGGAGGTGAACAGGCTATGAGGTGCTTATCTTCAAGATCAGATGCTTTACTCTGAATTGCAGAGCGATACACACCTCCATTCAAGGTTTTTTAACCTTTCTTCAATTAGGCTTCTATAAAAAAAAGTCTAAAGAAAAACAGCAAGTGCAACTACTTTTGTAACCTCACCTCGCTAGTCTAGTGGGAACTTCCCAACATACATCTCAGTTAGTTTCTCCAGACTGTTGCATTTCCACGGGTCAAAACACCCTTGCCCTGCCTCAGATTTCTTCCACAGGGACTAACCAGACTTGCTAGTCCTGATGGAGAAAGATATAGATATTCTGCTTCTAAACTATAGCATAGACAAGTTGTTTTTTCATTGCCTGCCCACGATACTGTATTTTTTTTTTCCTGACTACATAGGTACCTTTCAGGACTAACATACCAGACACTTGAGTTTAACGCAGGACTTTAAGCAGATAGTATCAGCTTTGACATACGCAATAGAAGGATTTCAGACATACTGCCTGACATGATAAAAGTATCTTCGTGAGCTGGAGGAGCTTTTATCATTGCTCTGTTAGATCCAGGTATGCAAGGATAAAGAAATGGGGGGGAAGATGAAGAAGGGTGGGAGTCTACATGAAATTGCATTTAAAGCAATAAAGGTTTTTATATGGAACCTACAATATTTTCTTCAACCTGAGGTGCCAATATCAAAAACTTGCTGAACTCCCGGAGATGAAGACCTCTTAATAAAAGACATCTGTATGCAGGTGAGAGGAAGAAAGAACCCAAAGCCCTTCGCTTTGCTGATGGGGCAGTTTTATCAAGATAGACTGGTTGGACTTCAGGGGAAACTGAACAGTGTGGGGTTCAGCCCCGCTGAAATCTGCAGAACAAAAAGCCAGATTGGCTTTAAAAATCTAATCTGTTGCAGTCAGAAGTGGTACAGCTACAGAAGTACCAAACCGCTCATTTTTAAGTATGCATTCAGGCAAATGGTAGTCGTTTCTTTCAAGCTGAAACTACGGGCTTTAAATGGAGAAAAGGTCTTCAAAATTAGAAAATGCCACCTTCTTTGCAAAGGCCCTTTCTTTGCTTAGATAAATTCAGGGAAGAATAGAGCATTTCACTTACCACTCTCCTGTACCACTCTCCAGTAGCACATTACCATTTCAGGATGCGTAGATTATTTAATGTTTGGCAGAGAAATACAGTTAAAATTAGTTTGAATACAGAGGAATCATCATTGTGCTTTTTAGCAATCAACAGGTATGAACATATGGCAGCATGCAAAAGACTACCTTTAAGGTATTTGTACCCGTTGCAACTGCTAGGTTACCATATTTGAATTCAGGCAGCTCACGCAATAAAGTAAGACACGGCAACTGGAGGAAACTTTTACTGATCTTGCATAGTATTCAAGACCTGTCCAGAAAAATGCAGTAACTGCTGGAGATACCAAGACAGCCTTACAAATATAGGAAGGAAGTATTATTAAATCATTTGTTTTGCTTTCAAAATGCTAAGCTTTCTATTAGGTCTATTTTTTTTGTTTGTTTTGGTTTAACGGTTGGTTGGTTGAATTGTTATTTTTGTCAAGATTAATGAAACTGGTCCATGGGACAGTGCTTGAGAAAAGATCTTGCTCTGATGCCATTCTTTTAAAATAGTTATAAAGACCTTTCACCGCTGATGAACTTGCATTACTTTGAAACTGAAAGGTAAAAAGCAGGAACTTAAAAATACACCGTATTTTCATAGGCTTAAAGAAAACAAAACATAAGCTTGACATTTGATCCATGCTGAATTAAGATGAAGTACGAATTTCCAGAGAGGAAGCAGTTTCCTCTTCAGTTACACATACTTCTATCAACTTCCCAACACAGTTTGTTGCCCAGATTTTATTTTAAGAATCTAGTTTTGTTTCATGATAGCCAATGCCTATCTTCAAGATGAACTGACTAGAAGTTTGTATTTTCTTTTCACTTTGCAAGCGAGGTTCATTCCTTTCAGAGTAGGAGCTCAACATTAAGAAGCAACATAAGAGTTCTCTACTTACCTTTGATTTCATAGTAGCATCTCACATGCGTCTTCAGTAATTACCATTGATCTGGCATGAAAACAGATGCAAAACCACAAAATCTGGGTTTGGTTAGAAAGGTGTGAAATGCTGTCTAACAGATTGTATCAGGTCTTTCCTCATACAGGTTTTAGCAACAACTTACAAGTATTTAAAAGTGGTAATTTTAGATGCACCCATCTACGTTTGAGGCACACTGCTTATCTGCTTATAAACTAGTGCTGAATTATTCCTGCATTTGAGTGATTTCAGGTATTTGGCAAAGCAAATGCTGCTTCCCCAGCAGTATCTTCACTGGGAACCTTGAGAATTCATATTCCCTACCAGAAGGGCCATTACAATGAAAGAAAGCACCCCTTTGTTAGAGATATTTGAGCCACTGTCAGAATCTAAACTTTTCTGTACCGCCACAGCATACGCTAGTCCTACTTCAGCGATTACTCCAGGTGATTATACAAGGCCCACAAGCCCCCTTCTTCTCTGCCTTGGAAAAACACATTCTTGATCTAGCTAGCAGAAATACAAATGTACTTTCCAAGATAAATTAGTAATGTTAATAGTTACAATTTCACTTGCATTTTGTTACTGCAACTTCAGTGTTTACTTAAATGGGTGTGGTTTTTTTGTTTTCTTTTTAACACTAGGAAGCATCACCATTTTATGGGCATATTACACGTTGATACAATCCCCAGCCCAAGCCTTCCAGTCTGCCCAGGAAGGAAATTTAAGGATTACTAAGCTGTAACAAATAGAAAAAGGAGTAATATGCACCAAGGAGAACTTGAGACACTCATCTGCATCGTTCTCTGGACAAAGTCCCTAACAATGATCCCCTCTTTGCAACCTTATCACGCAATAGCCTGGAAAGCAAGTCAGGGCCTTAGAGTAAGGTTTACATTCCCGCCTACCCTGCTGATGGTCAAAGGCCTTGGGGCAGTTTCCCACAAGTGCAGTTTACTTACTGCAGCGTGGATCTCCCCAGTGAAGCTGGTTCACTTAAACTAAAACTTTAAAGCTCACAATATTGGCTCCACACTCCCCTGCCATATGTTAACTAATATTACTTGCAAATGCTAAAATCCCGTTAAGGAATCAGATCCTAATTGTAGAAGTAGGCTCAGTGTTTTATGTAGCTAATAATATTCGGAGACCTGCACGTTGATTCATACCATCTGGCCCAGCAGCGCTGAGGCTTTCGTTACGCTACGTGCAGCACACCTAGCCCTCCAGCCCCAGCCAGCACAGCCCTCTAGTGGAGATGGAGGATTGAGTTGGGAGGGTATTCATCCACAGCAGCTTGCTTTTGCTCCTCTGCCTTCCACGCTGTTCTCAACTCAGCAGTGCATTTCAATTGTACTTGGCCACAGACGGTGTCACTTCTTCATCTGTGCCCTCACGAAAGACCTTAGCAGCAAAGAACAGAGACCTACGTGGACTTCAGAGCACTTCCAGCCCACCTAGAGATAACCTGCACGCCTGCTCTATCTGCCCTGCCAGGGCACTGGCAGTCTCTCACGGAAGAACACTCAAGCATAACCCTAGGTATAAGCTTTGGTATACCATTTATTTCTCCTCTGTTAGTGTCTCCCATTGCAAAGGAGCAGAAGCAGCTGTTTCCATCTTTTTTCTACCTCCTCTAGGGGGTGGAGGAAGTTAAAAAATAAACTTTTAACAACCAGCTAAGTTTAGACACTATCAGCATACTTCAGAAAAAGTAATGTTTAATGTTAAAGCCCATCAGAAATCTGCTAGGATTTGTCTACTGGCTGTATGCCAGCCACACTTTTTTTTTTTTATTATTATCATTATCATCAATACTTTAAGTGAAAGCTTTTGCTTTCAGGCTTTTTGGATAGTTGCCCAAGTTCAAGGGCTATTGTGCTATACTTAAACCCTGGTGTGGCCACACACGTATCAAAATACTACTGAAGGAAAGCAAAGTTGATGTCCCAAAGAATATCAATCATATTCCAGATCTCTAGAGTTTATGATGAAGATTTCATCACACTTGCAGTTTCTGTTCCCAGAAATGTCAATATCCCCTTCTCAAGGGATCCTCCTACAGCTTCAAGGCTTGTATAGGCAGTGGCAAAATACAAATGATCAAGGAAATGGTTTCATCGCTAGGGAGACCATCTTAAACAATAAAGACCATATCAAGATGCTCAACAGAACCCCAATAAAACCCCACTAAGAAAATCCAAAACTGCTTATACACCACAAGTCTGTCAAATCCAAAAATTGACTCTCATGTGTAAAGTCACAAAGACAAGAGTTTAATATTGACAAAAAAAGCTTAAGTTAGTGGTATTTTCTTCCTTGAAATAACGTACTGGTCATACGAAAGTCACTGAAGAGGTCTGCTTTTAGCCTGGAAGACTTTAACATTTACAGCTGAATTCAAAAACCCTATTTCCAAATGTGTGATGTTAACACAAAAACTAGAAACTTAAGACCTGGGATAAAGAACAAATTCAGTTGTTAAGGTTCTAGCAGTTAGGTGAGGCATTTCAGTGCCTTCCCCATAACATGAAAGAGTTCTTCAGTATCTTTCCTACCACCATTATTTCAAGACTCACAAGGTTTTTTGTTTGTTTTTGCCTTTTTTTTTAAATACTAATGGGGTTAAATTGAAATCAAGCGCCATATGCTTGTGATGTCTTCTGTGAAGGTCTGAAGCCACCCTGTTTCAACTATTTGGTTATTCAGTGCAGAAAGTTAAAGATTCACAGAAGGTATAACAGCTTTTAATACGCCATTAATATTATAGATTAAAAATTATTGCATAGTCTTATGCATTTCCTAAAACAGCGCTCTCTGGAAATTAAACATTTTTAATATAAAAGGACCAACTCTTTAAAACACAAATTGCGTTCACTACCTCGATCTTCTATCCTTTTTTGATTTGTCAGTACATTTGTCCATAGTTTTCTCATTATCTCCTCTGCACTTCGGGCAGTACCATTTCCCCTTTGGCTTATAGGTGAGTCCAACACACGAGAAGTGGAACCACTCGATAGGACACTGTTCGTTATCACACCCTATCATTTCGCCGTAAGACACTTGGTTGCATAAGCAATAAGTTGGTTCATTGGGGTCAATTGCAAATTCTACAGGTGAAACTTCTCTCTCTTGTTTGGCTTTGGAGCGTTTTTTCTTCTTAGAAGATTTAGATCTCTTCTCTTTAGGTGGCTGATCATCGCAGTCATCAATCCCGTTTGCTATATGGCACAGGTCACGGCTTTCGCTGGTTCGCTGGCGACGAGGTCTCCGTGAAGACCTCTCCGGTTGGCAGGACTCCATCTTGGCCTTTTCCAGAGGCTTTTCATTCTCAGACAGATCTTGAAAACACTGAGAGTGTGTTTCCATTTGCCGGGCTCTATTCTCTACCAGTTCTAGCATCTGAGTAACTATTTGAATTTTTTCATCTCCAAGTTCCTGGCTGTTGATTAACGCACGCTGAAGATGCTGCTGCAAGCGTTTCTTCTGAACGGGATCATTTTCCGACTTGTATTTTTCATAGACTTCATCTATTTCTTTTAGCGCTTCTACAAAATGAAGATAATAGAAACAATTACACAAGATTGAACACACTCAAGAAAATATAAAAATGTATTTCTAACAAAAAAATAGTGCAAGTGTTAATTATAGTATACCCTAGTGGGCTAGATCCGATATTTAATTCAAGTTGCACGTGAACGTCAAATCAGTGTTTAAGATTGCAATCTGTTGCGAGAAAAGTTTCTCATGTTCTACAGAAAAGCAAGCTTATTAAAGCCGTTGGAAAAAGAAAGGCGACCACTGCTGCTGAAGTGTGGATAGTCCAGATGCTGCCTCAGCACCTGACAAAGCAGGAATTTTTTGTTGAGGTTCCTTTCTCCAGTAGTTCCAACGCCTACAAACCGAAGTGATAGCTTATCATATCATATGAAGAAGCTGAGAATTCATTATAATCACGTGTCATTCATGTAGCCATCATATATCACAGACATCACTCCAGATATTCAGGCCTTCTTCCTTCCCCTTCTTATTCACCTAAAGGTCTGGTATTACATTTTCAACCACGCTTAGTTATAAAGATGTATGGCGCTTCAAGTCACACATTAGCAAATGTACAATTGGGATTTAAGTCAACGTAAACCACTCAAACTGGTGCGTTCACGTTACAAAGAAGCTACAGCAAGTTTCATTTTAAATAAAGGCTGAACTTTTCAGAATAGGTGACCTACAGTTTAGTGCATCACAGGATATTTTTAAGCTACTAGTAACGAATGTTTCGGTTTCACTCCTAGGCTTTTTTCTTTCACAAGTCATGCAAAATACCTGCAGGGATTGCTGCGAATCTTTCACGACATTTAGTTCCTAGAAACAAGTTTATTGAACCCAAAAAGGAGATGAACAAATGCTTCATCAAACAGCCTTTGCCTGTTCTCTACTCTACTATTTTGCTGGATTTTAAAATAATATTTTCTAGACCAAAAGTTACACTAGATCTATTCATAAAAGAGAGGAACTGCTGCAGTGGAAGGAACTAGATCAGTAGAACTGACAGCGAGATCTGATGCAGTGTTAGATACAGCACCGGTTCCTTTGGAAACAGCTTGAAGATTTTAACAGGCAAGGGAATTTATGTACGATACTCAACTGTGTACTTCTGTGACCAGAACACGTGTAGTACAATCCTTCTCTTTCTGCAGACCCTTGTTTTACAAACTGGCTTTCATTTTTAAAGAATATTGCCTGCTTTGTACAGCTGTGAAATAATTCAAGCTCCCACTGAGTGGAAGCCACAGATATTATCACAACTTTGTTCACCGTGATTTTTTTCCCTGCTGACATCTTGAAATGGCAGCTTAAGTGCGAACAGCCCCTTTTTACTATAAATTCTGCAACCTGCGTGACAGGAGAAGCCAACAGCACTTTGTTCTAACTCGAGACCTTCACAAGGGGAAGATAAAAATCAGTACTCTGCCTGTCTAATAAGTCACGCAGCCTATTTTTCCTCAGTGCTAGCATTCCGGCTATCATTAAAAGCACAAGCTCTGTTTGCCTACAAGCACAGCCACATCTGTTGCCTTGACATGGAAAGAAATTTTACTCTGTTCCTGAAGAGCGCGGAGTACGGTACTCCCCCCACATTATCTCCCACCTCGCCTTCTTTTGCGAGGTAAAAAAAATAGGTGGTATAGGTGTAGTTATAGATTTCCCAGGTAGGGAATGCCCTGCCTGGGAGAATGCACGAGCAATAACTGTTTGTTTTTCCATAGTGACAGGGAAAAAAACAAACGCTCTGCATTGCAGACACCTTTTTAAGCTGATCGTTCCCTGGAGCAGCCTGTCCTGACCACCACGGGACCCGCTCTCCAAAGGGCAGCCAAATTTCTCACATGTGGAAGAAGGGACTTCAGGAGCGGCAGAGATGCGAGCGCACCAAACCATCTCCGTGTTCACCCCCAGGACTGGAGGAGGTACCTGTACACCCTGCTACACAGCTCTGAAACCTCTGTTTTAAACAAAACTGAGCCACGACCCAGTGCTCCTCACAGACAACACGATTAAGCCTGGCGGAGCTAATGAAAAGCTGAAGGGTTTCAGTTTTCCAAGCCCAGGAGCGGCGTTGCTCCTCCCACACGAGCTATCACTGCCTTCCACACCAGCCAAAACCGTACGAGCAGTACTTTCAGATGATCCGCAGGCCCGGGCCTAAGATATAGGTATTTTTTATCGAGTTTTTAGCCTGTTTTCCTCGCTCTTTTCAACCGGCTGAGGAGCGCGGTGGCGCGCGAGCGGCTGAAAGGATTTGTGGAAGCGATGCGCGGGGTAAGCGGAGGCTCGGACCCGCCCCGCGCAGGTTTCGGGTCACCGCGGACCGCCCAGAAGCGCTGACAGAGACCCCAGAGCAGCGCGGAGCCTTCACCCTCCGGCCCCGAAGACCCGGACGGCTTCCAGCAGCTACCTCCCAGGGCCGTCAGGGGGACGGCCGCGGTGAGCCCCTGCCCCCTCCCCACACCCCGGGGGGCGCCGCCACCCCCTGGGGGCACCGGGCTCCCCGCATAAAGCCCCGGCCCGGCCCGGCCTCCCCTCCCCTCCCTGCCTCCCTCCGCCCCGCCGGGCGCATGTGCGGCGCTGCCGGGCGGTTACACCCCCCCCCGGCCCGGGCTGCCGTCCCGGCGCCCACCTTGGCAGCGGGTGTCCACCTCGCGCAGCAGCGACACGTTGCGCTGGATGTCGAGCGGCAGCGACTCCACGCACTCCAGGTACTCCTGCACGTACAGCGACAGCAGCCGCGACCGCTCGCCGCCGCCCGCCGCCGGCCCCGCCACCAGCTGCGGCCCCGCCAGCATCATCCCCCCGCGGCCACCCGCTCCCGACCCCCGCCGCCGCCGGAGCCGCAGCGAGACCCGCTCGCAGCCCCCGCCCCTCGCCGCCGTGCTGCGCGCATGCGCGACGCCCTGCCCTTATAAGGCGCGGCCGGCGGCGCCGCCAGGGGTTCGCATTCTCCCGCCTTCCCCCGCCGCGCGCTCCCATTGGCGCGGAGGGCGGAGGGGGGCGGGAGGAGAGCGGGGGCGGGGCTTCGCTTAAAGGACCGCGGGCTCGCCCTGCCGCGCCGGGAGGGGCGGGCTGAGGGGCGGGGCGGGGCGGGGCGGGGGGGGGGATGCCCCAACGGCCGCCCCAACGGCCGCCCCAACGGCCGCCCCAACGGCCGCCCCAACGGCCGCCCCAACGGCCGCCCCAACGGCCGCCCCAACGGCCGCCCCCGTCACAGCCCCTTTGATTCCGTGAGGAAATAGTGGCCCGAAACCCGCAGGAATTGGGGATTTGGTGTCGCAGCCCCCCTCCCTGCCACCCTCACGCAGCGTCCCCGCGGGGCGCTCCTGCGCCCCAAACAACCCGTCACAAATCCCCCCCAGAGCCCCCCTCCCAGGGCAGCGTGCCCGAGCGGGGGGGACGGGTAAGTCTGATCGCGGTAACGTTCATATTATATTATATTATATTATATTACATCCCCTTTAAACAGTTTGCTTGCAGACGGCTCGCGTCAGCCTCCCCCACGCCGCCCTGAGGTGAGCCTGCTTGCTGTAGCAATTTGTTTCTGAGGAGCTTCTTCATCGTGAGGTAAGGCTTGCACCGACGGCACGGCCACAGATGCGTTTCACTCTGTTACACCGGAGGGTGCCTGAAAGGCAAGCTCTTCCTCACGCATCTGCTTAATTCATATCCTCGAACTGTCACAGCGGTAACTTAGGCAGCTTTTCCCGTAAGATAGAGCTGCCTTATTTAGCTCTAAAGGAGAGCAAAATGATTCACGATAAACCATTACTTAGGGAAGCGCAGTGACATTTTATCCCGAGGAATCTTTTCAGAGGATTCTAAATAGGGTGTCAAAGAAGTTTAGTCTCTTAAAACCCACTCGCCTGCCAACAAATCTCCTGATTTTGACAGAGTATCCTGTCTCCCCCAAGGCTGCTGCAGGATTTGTATCAAATGCTGGCCACAACACCTATAGTAGGCAACAAAAGTAGAAATACATATACTTTTCAGTTATAGTACTACTGGGAGAGTGATACCAAGCACTTAGAATTATTTAAAAAAAAATACCAAGAATTGCTTCTCTTTCAGAAGTTTTCCTGTGATCTTTACTACATGAAAAAAATCATAAGCATTAGGGAAAAAAAAAAAAACACAACTTGTGGTGTCTGGCAATATCACCAGGAGACCTGTACATCTTGCAGTATGTTGCATTTATATTTCAGGCACCTGAAAAAAAAAAAGTGGGAAAAAATATGAGATCCTGTAAACTTGGGGGAGGAAAAAAAAGCATCAGAGATGACTGCATTCAAGAGTGAAGTAGATATTTATTATGTTACATATTCCTACCTGTAGGTAAATGGCCAGCACTAAAACGGTGGCCATACTAATGCTGTAGATAACATCATTTCTGGATGGAACGATCTAGAGTGGTGGATAAGCAGCAGCATGGCTTGTGCAGAGGGGTTTCGTGGTCTCCATCCTTGGATATTTTTGGAGCCTGGCTGGATGAGGCCTGGCACGACCTGATCTGGCTGTGAAGCTGGCTCTGCTTTGAGCAGGGGGCTGAACTAGATGGCCTCCAGAGGATCCCTTACAGCCTGCTTTTTTTCCTGCAATTCTGTGAGTGTGTTGACTGCGTGAGATGGCCCCACGGCTATCCCCATGACAAAAGCAGCGTGTTGAACCTCACTGATTCATCTAACCAGCAGGGAGATCCGTATCTTACATGATGGCAGTATCCAAGTATCATTTCCTCAACACCCAGTTCAGGAAGGTCTTTAAACACATTCTAAACTTTCAGCTCATGCAGCTGCTAAACTGGTATCCTGTCACGGTGTTTTTCTGAGTCTACAGCTAAGGTGTTGAGCAATAGCTGTAGACAGATGTCTTAGCCCTAGTCATCAGTGTGCTGGCAAGCTCATAAAATAAATGAAAACAAAGTTGTAGGCAGTACTTTCAAAACATTGTGTGTTACACTGATGTCACTCTGGCCATAAAAGCAGGAAGTCTGCAAGTCAGTAAGTTCCTCAGAGGACGTTGCAACGTTAAAATCCATTCACCAGTAAAACCAGCTCCTTTGTGTGTTGTGACAGCTCAGATTAACGAAGCAAAATCTCAGATCATTTTATGCCCTTTGTCTCATTTTTGCACAAATAGATTTAGAAAATGAAAACAATCTAGCTACTTTCACTTCCAGTGACAGTACAGTGCTGAAACTTTATTGCGTGGTGCTCGTTGCTGTCAATTCTGAGTAACTGAAATCCAAGCAATTGAATTCTTTCATATAACATTAACAAATAATGCTTACTGTGCAGGCAGAAAGCCCAACTTACACACCAGTGCAAAAGGAACAGGATCAACACCAATGATACTAAATTCTTTAGAAAGATGTCGACTGTTTTGAGGGTTTGTGTTTCTGCTTGCAGTAAGTGTGAACAGCTGCATCATTCTGCTACCTCATAAAGAAATAAAACTGAGAAATAGATATTTCCGCTACACAGCAGAAAAATAAAGCAAAAATGGTAATTAAAAATTAATACATTGTTTAAAAATAAATGTTAATTGCAATTAAATGTTAATGAAAAATAACATTTTGACTTCACTTTTGACGTTGCTTTTTCTGACAAATTGTATATGCAGCATCAGTAAGAAGAAAAAAACTGAGAAAGTCATTGTAGCATAATTCATAAGGCATGCTACAGGTGGTTTCTGTGCTAAAAACTTGCTGTTTGTCACTGTGTGGGAGGCAGTATCTAAGGTACAGCAGAGATCAGCTAACATTCCCTGAATTTCAATGTTGTCTGCTGCTTTTGAACACTGAAGGAAATATTTCAATTTTGAGCAGTCTAGGAATGCATCAGTAATGTTAGACCAGATTTCCCTAGGAAGATGAAGCCTTAGCTTGCTGCATGCTGGAAGCCCTGGGGGAAAGGAAATCCAGAACAGCAGGCTGAATTCTCTGGCTTGGTAATGCCCCGGAGTGCCTGGGAGCAAGCACTGGAGAATTTCAATGCATTGGACTATTTGCAGCTCGGTAGCTTCCGTGACCCAGCTATGTCTATACTTTTGATGACTGTGAGAATAATCTGGAGATAAGAGGAGGCATGGTAGAGCAAAACCTTGCTATCTGTAGCGATGGTAGAGATGGACAGGCAGAAAGACCATAAATTTCACTCTAACCCTCTCCACTGAGTGGAGAATTGTCAAAGCGAGCTTGATATTCACAGTGGTATCAGAGGTACATTACTACAAAGTAGTAAATCTTCACTGCATTTATATGTCTATACCCCACTTCCCATGGAGAAAACAACATTTTTGTTCCTTTGTCATGTCCTAGTATATTTTTAAGAGTCCCAACCAGAGTATTCCTCTTCTTGTGAAAGATTATTTCATCACATTATAGATTTTACTATGATAAAATATTTCCAGATATTTAATCTAAATTTGATTTCCCCCATTCGTAGTTTTGCCTGTCTTCCATCTGTTGTAATCCTGATTTTACGTCCATGAATCATAGCTGGTTCCTGTCCCGTTTCACCTAATAGTGCACAAGCTGTTTACATCTTTTCAATTTTTCATTGATAGCCTAGGAAGAATTTCAGCGTGTGGAAAAAAAATAACGAAAAGCAGCATTATTGAGGAGAAAAAGCGTAAAAAGGGGCCGTCACTGTGAAAGAGGTACCTCGCATTTAGTAGAAATGCTCAAAGGATGATAGCAGGGTGCTTCTTTTAGGCAAATGGAGCAGCATTGATAACAGAATTGATTTTTGACTACGTGTATGTGTTGGCAGGTATGCTTATTTGGTTTCCATGGGATGAAGAAGATGAAGAATTCTACAGGATACGGAGAAAAGAAATGCAAAGAAAAGAACGAATGAGCACAAGCCAGTTGGGCTTTTTTAAAAGTCAGCTGCAGAGAGCTGTAGGCTGTAGGTGGCCACCATATAACTGGTATTTGGGGAAGAGGATGGCTTTTCCAGGGCTGCAGAGGTAGTGTGTTCATTCAGGTAGGTTATTCTCGAACAAGTTCCCTAACGCCAGGTCATCCAAAAAAAGATACTTCCCTGTAATGTCAGATTTGTCGCTTTTGATTTTCCTTAAAAAATTAGGCTTGATTTGTCTGGTAGATTACAGATCATACTGAAGCAACCACTACTACTTTTCTCTTTCGTTTATGCGAGTGTAAGACACCTAAACATTAGATATTGACTAAACATGAGATTATTTTGATAAGGTGATAAATTAAACCAGTACATTTCTTAAAAATATTAGCATGTGTTTTTTTTTTCCCAGCTAGCCTCATTCTCAGCTGTATCAAAGAGCTCTCTAACACCAAGTAACAAACATCCCACACTGATCAGGAGATGTATGTGCTTCCTCATCTGAATGCAAACATCTGTTTGAAAACTGGAGAAATTCCAAGCTTTCTGCCAATATGCTCTGAAAGAAAATTTCTTCCTCAGCCCAAAGTAGCGATCAGTTGAGTTGTATTAACATGAGGAAGAAGCCAGCTGCAATATCCAGTTCCTCTCTTTGCTTTGGACCAGTGGGTTCTGTTTATTTCATGATGAGCAAAGTTAAAAATGGAGTAAAGTGTGCAACCTAGGTTTATGTCATGCTGTGCTTTGCAGTAACTGTTTATTTTTACAATTCTTCCCATTCAACTTCCATACCCTATGGCAGCATCTGATTAAATATAGTTTGTCTCTCAGACAGCAGTTAAAATCTAGAACGCCAGAGGATTTGGAAAACCGACAAACGTGGGTTAGATCTACTTTCCTACCAGAGATAAAGTGTCCTTTGCTCAGTGTGAATTCTGACAGCGGACAGGGGCATTTAAAACACGCAGTTCCGCAGCCCACCTGGGCCTAACAATTTGTGTCACTTAACCATCAATGGCAAATCAAACTTTAAAGTTCTTTAGGTGCAGACATCAGAGCTGTACGAGTCATTTTCAGTTGCAGGAATGTTACTGGTAGAAGAAATAGTGGCAAAGGTGTCTGACTAAATATTTTCTTAAAAACACGTAGCCTTGCTAATGGAAGTACTGTTGTTGGGGTTGCGGCAACTAGCCGAACCATCTAGAAGGTGCACAACTACAAGGCAATTGTTACGTGGACAAAGAGTGCGCCATGTTATACAATATGCAAACCTTGCAGAAATGCACATTTTAGCAGAAAGAAAAGCTTAAAAGACGTATTTTACTGAGCAGCTACTGCTGTTATTTTCCCTGCAGTTTGCAACCTAGTAAATGGGAACAGATCTGGTTAGGGTAAGAGGGAGGCAGTATCAAAGAAGAAGACCGACACTGACCATAATTTACAAGCGAGAGAGTAAAATGTGTTCCCACAGAGAAAAACAGCCCAAGTTGATGAGATTCTGTAGAGCAACATTTAGGGTCCAAAAATAAAAAAATAAAAAGTTGGTCACTGCACAGGGTTCAAACGCAGGTTTGTCTGCAGTCTTCAGGCTGCCCTTCAGGTGCCACCTCTACGGAGGGATGCCAGCTAACGAAACGTTAGCTCTATAGCTTTAGACAGATCCTTTTCAGCAACCGAGACTGGGACACTGGGATTCCATTCCAGCCCCTCAAAACCAAAGCAAAGCTATGCAGAGCTGCGCCCCAGCTCGGTTCTTTCTTGTCATGTGTGAAAGCAGCGGGTTTGCGGACTGTGCCGTACCTACAAATGGGTCGTGTGCCTAGAGTTTAAAAATAATGGTAAACTAAGACTTCTCGGTAGTTTAGCGGCCCCGGACCTGCCGCGGAGGATTCGTAAGCACTTCGGTGTGAACTCGAGGCGGGGGGGGAGGCAGCGGCGCGGTGCCGGGCGCCCAAAAGGCTTCGGACGCCCTGAGAGTGAGCCCCGTGCTGTTGGTGCGCATGCGCGTTGCCTGCGCACTACCTGCGTGCCTGTGGCCGTGACGAGGGCCCGCCCCGCGCCCGCCCGCTCTGCCCGGGGGCGTCTCGGCGGCTCCGCGCGGGCCGCGAGGCGGGGGCTGGCGCCGGCGGCGCCCGGCACTCTCTGCCCGCCGTCCGGGGACTTTCCCCTAGGCGGGCGCGCGGCCCTTGAGGAACGGCGTCCCCCGTGCGTGGCCTAGAGAGCAGGTCTTCAGGGCGCCCTGCCGCATTACCGCCACCGCGCCTTTATATGGCGCCACGGCAGCGGCCGCCTCCCGGTTAGGGCGAGTGCCGCTCGCCGCCCGCTCGCCCCCTCGCCGGCCCCGGGAGGCCGTACACAGGCAGCACAGCCGCGCCGCTGCGCCCCGGGGCCGCGTCACGCCCGCGGGCGGCCGTGGTACCGGCCCCACCGGGGTGATGCGCCGCGGCCCCGCCCACCGTGAATACTTTATGCAAATCGCGCCGCGAGGCCCCGCCCCCCGCCTGACAGAGCCGGCAGCTGCCGCCCGCGCTGCGTCCCCCCGCCTGCAGCAAAAATAACGCGCTTCGGCCTCCGGGCTCTGCTAAGAGAAGCTTCAGGCTCGTCCTTCAATGGGTCACCACCAAACACCTCCGAGTAACACGCAAACGCTAACGACAGACCCCGTCAGGGCTTGTCAGGCAGGACAAGGCATCCCACACCCCAGCCGCTTACCGCAGCTCTCCTAACACCCCCAGGTCAGGGCACACCGCCAGCTCCCTCTCACAGGTAGCGAACAGGTTTTGGAATCCCAACACCTGCTGCAGTTCCCAACCGGAGGTACCCAAAGGAACTAACAGAAAAGCTGCACTTCGGAGAGCAAAGTCCTGCCTCTGCGCCTCCACCCGAACGGGGACCTGAGGAGACCTCACGCTTCCTGGCACAGGTACAACTCCCCATTACAAAACAAGAGCACGAAGTTCTCAGCGCTACAGGCATGCACCAATTCTTACGCTATGGAAGAAGCAATTTTGCGTGTTGCAAACCAAACCTTGGGTCATGCTCAAGCAACACCCGGGGGCTCCTGAGGAAGGACCAGAGTTAAGGACGATCCAAGGGGACAGGGATGAGGTGCAGGTTCTGACCCGGCCGTCCCAAAGCATGAGAAACTCGCAGGCTTCAGGTGCTACCACCCAGCCAGCCCCTGCTGTTCAAAGTCACACCAGGAACAGTGTACCAACACCACTGTGGTTTCGTCCCAGAAATCACAGAACTCAAAGCCTTTAAGTGGATGAATATGCTAGTGAGATCCCAGGGATTCCTACTCACTCCCACAGTACTCCATCAATGGATCTGTCAATCAAGTGCCAGGCCTCCATTAAATGATACTAACTACTGTAATTAGACGAGATTAATTCCAAACAACGCTGAAGACATCATGTTTTTACAATTACATGTCATTATCCAATATATCAGAACATGCAATTTGTGCAGGTATTTCCAGAACATCAAAAACAAGGTAATCTCCCGCTTCCTTCGCTTCAGACCACTGCGAACATCATGTAAAAAAGTAACAAAGGGCTCGACTCGTGTGAACGCTTTACAATACGCTCGCTGTCCCTAGGAGACAGCGACAGCTTGATTTTGCTCATCTACCTCTTAGTAAGTGTTAGAAAAGCAGAAATATTTTACAGGTCCACTCAGCATTACAGTATTGCAACTAGGCATCCCAAGAAAACAACTCAGCCTAGTGGGATTACATCTTGAAACCACTCAAAGTAAAGCTTTCCTTAAGGTGTTGCAAAGTTACTGAAATGGTTGGAATAGTTAATGGCTAAAAACAAAGTACTATAAACACATATCCCAGAGGTTTTATTGTTCTAGTAGCAGTCAAAATATGCTTCGTATAGAAACCCACGTTTATTTGAAAAAACTGTAAAGGATTTTTCACAATATAAATTAGATCCACTTACGGAGTTTTGGTGGCTGAAGTAGCTGTGACTCGACTGCTAAATGGCAACTTGCTAGTCTAATGTTAAATGGGATCTAACTGCTAGTATAACATTCAATGGGATCATGATGTCATTTATATTGCAAGTATTACAAGGTCTCGTAGAAATAGTCAACCAACTATTTTCTCTCCTAGTAAGAGGAACAGTGAACATTATGAGCAACACGTCTGAAACGGATGATTCAACTTTTTGATCGAAGTTCCTAAACAACTTTCAATCATTCAAGTATTATGGTCCCTATATACATACGTCTACGTGGCTAAAAAAACGACATGGTAGACAATTGAGCACACCGCCATCAAATCGTAAGAATTACAAAATCGTCAGGTTTTAAACAGCAAATTGTACCTTAATCGTTTAATTAAAAATAGAAGAATTAGGTAGACTATTTTGCAAATAAAACAGCACACTAGTGTGCCATGTATTAAGGCATACCTTTAAATGCACACTTGTCATCTCTAACAAGTTTTATACAATTGCTACCAAGTGAAAGGAAGAGAATCGTCTTGCAAAACCGAGAAAGAAATACAAAATACCTGGAAGCCTACATTTTTAAAGTACAAAATTAACCTTCAGTCCTTGTACTGAAATACTATACGTGGTACAAACAGCGACTCTTGCCTACATGATCTCCCGAGGATTTCTTAAAGCTGGAGGTAAATTTGAGGGTTTTGATTCTTCATCCAGAAGTACCAAATCTTCGATTTCCCTACCTTTGTACTTCCTTTTACATATCTTCACAATAACTTTCTTCTTGAGGAACAATTTCAGAGCTTCTCTTGAAGCAACTGCTTTGGCATTTTCCATACTTTTACCACAGCCAGTACCCAAATAGACAGACTTGCACCTCAGTTCACAAACGATATTTTCTAGAGAGCTCTTGTTTTGAGGTAAGTCTGCAAGCTCCTTCAGGGGAACAAAAGCAACATCTAAGGTAGCTTTTACAGACTGAATAGACGAGTTAAGAAGTTCGGCATGATTTACACTAGGGCTGAAGCCTCCCACAGCAACCAGTTTCCAGGCTACAGCTTTGTAGAGTCTGTTGAAAAAAGGTTGTCTTTCCTTTGCATCTTCACTGGTTAACGGTTTGCACAAAGCCTTAGCGGGACTTTCACCTGCCTGCGAGCTACTCTTGGAGGCAAGCTGCTGCGAACCGGCCTGCGTGCCGCCCTTGGAGGGTGCCCCAGCCCGCGAGGGACCTTGCTGAGAGCCGCTCCGAGCGGCCAGCAGCGAAGCAGCTACCTGAGCACTGCTCTTGGAGGTGAGCAGCGAGGCACCCTGCTGAGTGCCGCTCCGAGCGGCCAGCAGCGAGGCAGCCACCTCCGCACTGCTCTTGGAGGCCAGGAGCGAGGATCCCGCCTTAGCGCTGCCCTTGGAGGCCAGCAGCAGTGAGGTGCCGGCCTGGGCGCCGCTCTTGGGCGCCAGCAGCAGCGAGGTGCCCGGCTGAGCGACGCTCTTAGGGGCGAGCAGCAGCGAGGCGCCCGCCTGGGCGACGCTCTTGGACACCGATGGCATGGCACTCGCTTGGTTTTTGGAAGACAGCAAGGTAGCGCTCGTTTGCGTGGCGCTCTTGGCAGTAGTCGCTGGCACCGCTGCCGCCTGCGGGGCACTCTTGGCAGCAGCGGGTGGCACTGCCTCCGTCTGTGGAGCGCTCTTGGCAGCCGCCGGTGGCACTGCTCCTGCCTGCGGGGCGCTCTTGGCAGCAGCCGGTGGACCGGAACTTAACGTAGTTTTTTCAGGTGACGGCTCATTTTCACACTTGCCTTCCTTAGGTGGATTCTCTCCCGACTCCTTTTCGGATGAAGACGGGGTTGGACTTTGCTCAGTAGTATTTTCAGCGTTAACAGGTTTTTCTTCTGCTTCTATGCTCAGTGCTACGACTGCCGCTTGATTTGAACTGCAAGCTGACTGGGAGCTTTCTGATTCTTTGCTACTATCTTTTTCCTGCTTTTTTGGCAATGTGCTCTCTGTTTCCTTAGGAGATTCTGCCTCGGTTGTTTTCACATCCTTCTCGGTATCCTTAGCATCTTTGCTTTCCTCAACAGCTCGTTTCTTGGAGGGCTCCTCTACCCCTTCTGCAAAACAAAGTAAGTGCGTTATTCTCTTCAATTTCTGCACTGTGAAATATCCATCTAGAAGCAATTTATCTAAAAACTTCTAACAGACATCCCTCTGAAGTTAAAGGGTATATATTAGGATTACACCTTGAACCATAATTTCAGGAATTAAGTTATTACTTCAGAATATTTTAGTAATTTTTGACAAAAAAACGAAAAGTGCAACCTACCATTTCAGAACATTTTAGTATTTGTTTGGCAAAAAAAAAAAAAATAAATCTAAAAGTGCCCATATGCTAGACTTCTGGTTTTGGTTTGGGATCTGAAGGCCAAGTATGTACTTGTATTCTTGCAGGCCAGAACAAAAGTGACCAAAGCACATTAAATAGATTGTCTGACCTAAAAAAAAAGAAAAAGTGCATTTTGTCTACTAATATCATAAAAAAACATTTAAAATACCAATTTAGGAATTTCTTTACAAAACAAAACTCTAAGTTTCTTACAAAGCAGCAGCGTCTGAATAAAAAGCAAAAAGCAAAGCAACAAGAATTCCGTTAAGCTGGAGAACAATCATCTACATCGCATTAAAAAGTTGGCTTAAGGTGTGCACAGGCTGTAGGTTTACAAACATTGTCTTCAAAACAAGAGCTCTAAATCACCAGCAGAGTAGGTACACATTGTGTCTACTTCAAAAGCATTAACGAGGGAAAAAATAGCATAAAGAGGGGAGACGGTTAGGGATTGTGGAGAGTAAATTAACTGGATTACATTAAACCCGAGGTAAAGCTCGAACATTCACAGGCAAGCATTGTCTAACTCCTATGTATTGTCACAGCTATGATCTGCTAACCATTGCTACTTGATATGCCTCTTTTCTTCACCTTGGCAACCAGTTCGTCTCTCGTGGTGCGGACGGGCGCGTCGCTCACTTGGATGCCTTCGGCCATTTCCAGCGCCTTCTCCATGACCTGCGGCGGGTACCTGCAGGGGCGATAGGGGGGGAGGAGGGGGAGGAGGAGGAGGAGGAGGAAGGCCGTCAGACGGCCTCCATCACCCCCCCGCCCGCCGCCCGCCCCACCCGGCCCGCACTCACCGGCAGCCCAGGAAGACGTGGTTGGCCCACACCATGGAGAGCGACACGAGGCGCTGCAGCTCGGCGCTGCCGGCCGCCGGCGGCCGCCCGACGTTGCGCAGCAGGAACTCCCGCCGGTGCCGCCAGTGCTGCTCGGGCTCGCAGGCCCCGCGCAGCGCCTCCGCCCACGCCACCTCCTCCGCCGTGCGCCCCAGCGGCTCGCCGCGCGCCGCCTTGCCCGCCATGGCCCGCCGCGCCCCCCCCCGCCCCCCCGCCTCAGCCAGGCCCCGCAACGGCCCTAACGGCCCCGCCGCGGCGCTCCCCGCCCCGCCCGGCCCGGCCCCGCTCCGCGCCGCTCCTTCCGGCCGCCGGCGATGACCTCACGGCCGCCGCCGCCCGCCCCAGCCTGCCTTGCGGCGCGAGGCGGCGGCAGGAGCGAGGGGGCGCTCGCGCCGCCAACGGCCGCGGGGAGGGGCGGACGCGTGAGGGGAGGGGAATGGGGGGGGGGCGGTGTCCTGTCCTGTCCTGTCCTGTCCTGTCCTGTCCTGTCCTGTCCTGTCCTGTCCTGTCCTGTCCTGGAGGGAGCGTTAATAAAGGAGACCGGCTAAGAACGGAAACTGCCGCCTGTGAGGGGCTCGCGTATCGGCTTGTGCTCCTCTGCAGGCGGGCTTTGCGTTGGAAAAGTTCGTCCTTGGGCTTTATTCTAAAAGCGCGCCGAGAATTCTGTGTGGAAAAAGTCGTGAGCGCGCTGTGACGGTATCCCCAGCGCCAGCCTGCTGAGGTGCTGCTTGTGGAATTAACACTAGGGAAGCCAATGCTCTTTTTCTCGGTATCTGTTGGTAGAGTGGAAGGGTTTTTCCTTCCCCTGTGTAGTTAACTCACCCAGTGTTCTCTCTCGCATTGGTAAGGATAACTGGGGACTGAGAGAGAGGACAGTAACAAGCGTGATGGGATCTGACAAACTCACTGCTCTGTATTTGCAACTAGGGCAAGAAAATGAGAGAAGGTCTGTGTGCTGCCTGGCGGGGGGGTCTGGGAGCAATGGGTTTGTCCAGAAGAGGTGTCAGAGTGTTCAGAAACAGCACTGTGGTCATCACCGGGGTGGTGTCACCCATCTGTATCCAGATGGTAATCAGTGCTGTGTGTCGTTATCTGGTAATACAGCCTGAAACATTGGAAAGATGTGATCTGTCACACGAGGTTTTCCAGGTAGAGATGGGGCGGGCCTGTCTCCCAGACCTCTGACTCCGTGATACCAGGATTCTGGACTAGGGGGTCGATACAGACACTGAAAGGCAATGGTGAATGGAATCCCTGGCAAACAGGTCTGAGTCTGGGCTGGAGATGAGGTGATACATGCTGCCAGCCTCCTTGTTTGCAGCCCCAAATGAACCAGGTCTCTCTCTAACAAAGACAGCTGAGGCTTGGCCCAGACTTGGCACCTGCCCCTAAGGGCCAGCAGGAATTCGGGCAGGCCTGGATAACTGGCTGAACTGCCAGTAACCTAGTGAAGGTAGCAGAGCACACAGCACAGCCTTGAACACTCCGTCTTCCTCTGCAACCACCTGAGCTGCCAAGTGAAAGTGCTAAGGACCAGCCCATGCTGAACTGGTAATTTACCAGTTAAGAGTAGGAGCTGGGCGGGGTTGGACTTGAGGGAGTGAGAGTGGCAATGCCGTATGCTCAGAGGGATCCCAGAAGGTGTATGTGCAGTGTTGAGATCTGGGGATCATCTGTGAGACCTGGGCTCCTCTAAAAGCATTGTCTTAGGGAGTGTTGATGGCTCAATACAGCTACAAAGCCTAACGCATGATCTGGAACTAGAGTGGCTCGAGAGCTGATTGCAACTCTTCCTTGCCCAGTTTTATAGGACAAATGAACTGGGAGTCGTTTCACCTCTTTGACCACTGACCATATGGGTGAGTGCAAACATAGGTGACAGCTGGAGAAAGGTCAGAGTCATCACGCTCCTGGCATGCCACGCAACAGTTTTTGGCTGTGGTGAGCAACTTCTGTGGTTTGGCACCTTTCTGGCACGTTGTGCTGTTAGCTTGGGGTTATTTAGTGCTTCTTTTGAATCAACATAGCCTTTTTGTTGGGACAAAGGTGACTGTGTGCTCGCACCATACTGGAAACAGGCTCGATGCCAGCCCCAGAGCGTGTGATGTCACGCACGGGCTCGCAGACACACGTAGATGTACGCCCGCAGTGCTCGCTGAGCGCTAGGGACATACTGTGTCTCAGGTTGATTAAAAAAGTGCGTTTGGTAGAAAAGAGAGAAAAACACTGCTGTTAATTTTAAAAAAGGAAACAAGTAGTGTTTTCATTCTCACCAGGAGAGGCAATTTTGAAGTTAAACACCTCATTGATGGTGCTAATACTGTGCATTTAATTTTCCAGATTGGAAGAAAAGAGATGTTTTTGTTCCCACTAGGGAAGGAACTTCTAAATACCACATTGATAGTAGTGTTGTTAGAGTCATTTGGGGCTTGATAATAGCTTCTTTTGGCAAGATACAACTAAAATCTCAAGGTGAATCATACCAGTGTCTATAATCACAGTATTGCACCTGCACTCGCTGTATAATAAAGAAAGTTTATTTCTGCCTTTGTAAACTAGTGAATTATTATTTCTCCAGACTCGAGTCCCGCTGAAACACAGGGCAGCAGCTCCATTGAGTTCAATTATGTTCTGTGCAGTTAAGGTTAATATATAGTGACACTCTTTATTCAGCTTAATACGGGAAGTGTGCCCTTAACATCACAGCCGTGCAAAAGATAAAGCTTGGAGTTATTGTCGCAGAAGGGTAATAGCGGTGGGATCTGACTGGCCTGGCACAATGAATCCTCTGAGCACCATCCGTAGGTTGGTGCCTGCAATAAGTAATGAGCAAGCACTCGCGAGCCCTGGGTTGTGTTTGTTAGGAATGCAGCTTGACGCTGGAAGAGAAGGAGACCTTTTGCTGTTTCCCAAGGTAATGTTCTGGTTCTGCTGGAGCAGAGCCTTGAATGAAGGTCTCCTAGCTGGGCAAGAGACAGCACTTCAGGGGGATGTGTCTGCGTGGGCCAAGGTAGCCGGTCACTGCTGTTCAGTAACCCAGAGGTGCAAATGTGCGTTTGCTTTCTGACCTCATTACCTGAGGTTGTGGAATCGTATTAGATGCCATCATTTCTTCGAATGACAGAAAATACTTGCTGAAAGAGCATTAATGACTATGTAAGCCTGCCAATGGAAGGAAGGTTAAAGTGAATCTGTGTTTTTATTCCACCGCAGGTATGCTACTGTTATGCTACTGTAAGCAGCTCTGGATTATAAAGTCACCCCCTCTCCTGAGACTTCTCAACTGAGGAAAACATACTGTGTAGTTGCAGTGGATAAAACTAAAGGTAAAAATGAAGAGCTGAGTTGATAATTATTTTCATTTACTCATGTGCTCTTACTACTAGCTTAAAATATGGCTTTGCATTTATTACTATGTTATACTTGAAACAATGCCTAGAATAGGGTTGTCAGTTATTTCCTTTCATATGAGTTAGTTAAAATAAAGCATCCAACTTGCTAAACATCCGTTGTCCGGCATATAATTTTCCATGCTACAGGTGGGAGTTTAGGATGACTTTCCTGCTACCAACTGTGATCTAAGAAAAAAAGCAGGGGAAAAAAGGGCTTTGTCTAGGGTGAAATATTGTGGAGATCTTATCTTTGAAGTGCCTTTATGCTCTAGAGCTGATTTGGAATTTGCCATGAAAACCTGAATTTGGGGCAGGTGTTTTCTGATCTTCTGACTATACTTGGCCAAATTTATAAGCATTTGAAGAAATTAATTTTCCACACTCCTGACTTAGCATGTGTCCCGGTCCTCCCCCCCCCCCACCCCCAGCCTCCACTACTGCTGCAGTCGAGCCTACTCTGCTTATGAGCTGCAGCTCTGTTTGCCACACCGGACTAGGATGGAACTGGGGACTGGAAGTGAGGTTACAGAGACCATTCCCTGTGCTCCCGAAAAGCTGCTGATTCCTGTTTTTTCACTGGTGCTTGAGTATGTCTGATAGGAATAGTAAGGGGACATGTACCTGACTGAGGGGAGGGAAGCAGTAAGAATTGAGGCAGGGGACATGGTGAGACTGAAACTACTAGGCGGGGAAAATAAGTTAACCTGGGATAGGATACTGGAATTAGGTGAGGGAGGAAATTAAATTCTTGAGGAGAAATCAATGAGGTAGAGTGTAAGGCAAAAGAACGAGTACATACAGATGAGGGGGACTGTATGCCGGGAGCCTAGGACTAAGAGGAATGAGAGGATAGATCTGGAAGGCTGTTTATATTGGTAGAGCAGAAAAAGTTGCACAGAATCAAGTTTCAGCCCTGAGCCAAGGGACAAGCAGTGATGGAAGGGGGAGCATTGACAGAGGAACCTCTGGGATTTAAACAGAGACTTAGGGAAGGGAAAGTGAAAACTCTGTGAGCACAGAGACATTAGCATTTCAATAGATTTTTCCTTTGCAGTAAGCATCTGCTAGGGTAAGTAACACCAAGAAAATATTCTGCCCTTCTAATTTTGTATAAGATGTCTTCTTGTCTTTTTTTGTGTGCCAGAAAGGAACAAAAGAGGTAGAAATCCATTTGTTTGCAGAAATCCATCTTGCAGAGCCACCTTTTAAGAGTTTTTAGGTAGGAAGCCTTAGGCCTTTGGCAGACAGCTCTACCCTTGAGTTGGAGAAAGCAAGGAAACAGTATTAAGAGTCTTAATGCAAATATTGGCTTGAGTTCATTGTAATTCAAGAGGATTCGGGAAAGCACTAAAAGGGCAAGAAGACCTTATCTGAAAAAAAAGAATCTCTAATGAGGCTGTGACACACTGAACTTTTGTGTGTAGATGTGTATGCATGTCCACACACACATATCTAGTACCGTATATATATGTGAATACGTTTTAAATATACTTGCATTACTGAGAGTGTAAGAACCTGTAAATCTAGATACCCGAGCTCCTTCAGTCAAACTATTCATGCCTTGGAGAAAGAGAAAAATTACAACTAATATTTTATTGGCTTGGGTTGCGGATAGCTGCATTACGCAAATGGATGCTATTAAATCTTTATATCGTGCTGTACCAGTATGAATTTTGTATGTGCTACATATTTTGCAGACACAAATAACTATTTTAGAAATGATATAAGGAGCTTTCCTGAGACTCCAGGCAACAATGTCAAATCTAATTTGAATTATTGCTATTGAAAATCATGGCTCTGTTTTTCATTATTGTTACACCAATATCCCTGACAACCTGCAATTTACCTGGTATGAACAGCACCTCCTGAAAATACAGAGCTGTTTTGTGTGCTCTGGTGTTTTTGTATATCCTCTCGGATATTTCGCATTAACGCCACTGGATGGCACTGAAGGAGACAAGATCGCATGGAAATATCTCTAGAAGTTCAGTGTAACCTCAAAAAGTGCGAATGGCTTACTTTTTCACTCCATTACTGAAATAGACAAATGTGGATTCATTTTCCATCCCGATGTAATACTTTGTCATCAAAACCAGCTCTTAAACACTCCTAGATGTACTTCTAGTTTTTGACAGTAGCAAAATTACAGGGGAGGCAAAGTATAGGCTTCTGAATCTAAATACTTCTTCTCCCGTCAAAAAGGTGAAAATTAAAGATGCAGCTTTGGCTCATTCTGGATTCTCATGTGAAGGTTTGCAAAGCATCCCAACAATTTTTGGTCTCTGTCCTCCATGGCAATGCTGTCCATATCGGCCATTTTTAATATTGCAAACAGGTACACTTTTCGGTATGCTAGCTTTTAAGCTCATTTTAAAAAAATGCATAGGAATTCATTCAGAATTAAGAGCTTCCACCTGTTGAGGAACTGTTGTATAGTGTTTCAGAGATCCTCCCAACTTGAAATTCCATCTGCAGTCCCTACACAAGGAGCCCTGTTTTTTTCTGGGTAGGGACTTTGATCCTGCCTGGAAGGCACACAACTGCTCACTGTCAATCAGACCTATAACTTGGGAGTCCTCTTTGACTCCAGTCTGTTTTTTTAAACCTGTTTATCTTGATGGATATGAATTCTGTTTCCTTTTCTTCTCCAAAGTCTTGTTATCTCTGTCCATATCACAGATGGGCTTTTTTAGGCTTTTATTATGTCTCATCCTGCTTATGACTTTTTTTTTTCCTATGCTTGTTGTGACCTGTCAAAGAGGTTCCTTGAAACACTATTGTTACACTTATCTTCCTGGACTCTTTTGTAGTTCCTTTTTGTACTTCCATCTCTAGTGTACCTCCATAGATTTCCCTGTGTCTGCAAGCCCTCTAGCCCTCTGAGAGCGCAGTCTGACAATTTTTTTTGGCAGCAGTGCTGGCCTAAGACAGTCTCTGCTCACAGCCATTCACTCCTGTCCCTTTGATATCCCTGCTAGTTTGCTGGCACAGTCATTTTGCTCGGCTGCGTGGTAATCCAGATTAGGAACCTGATTTGGCTGAAAAGCAACAGGGGGGAGGGAGGAGAGGCACCTTTTCCAGCTGCCTGTTTCTGTGGTGTGGTCTGTCAAACAGCATTTTGGCTGGTGCCACGGAGGGGTTAGGTCAGGGGCAGATCGAAGCGCTGAGAGATGAGCAGCTGCAGGCTGCAATGGCTTGTGCTGGTTTAGGTGGTACTGTTGCTAGCTGTTGAGCCGTGACCTGATTTTGACGATAGAGGTAAGCCAGCTAATAGCTAGCTGCTTCCGAAGGAGTAGTGCTGTGCCTCCTTCTTCTCCCCTCCTCCTGGATTCCTGTGACTTCCCCTGTGCCAACACCGATGCTTACCTAGCTCCCCAGCAAGCCAGATGTGGGAGCCAGCCGATCGCAGAAGTATTCGCCGCTTCTTGTAAGGGTTTGCCTGGCTGTTGTGCTGCATGCCCATGGAGCCTGCCCTCTCAGCAGCAGCTGGGTGCTCTGTCAGCTCAGCTGCATTCTCAGTTGCACAAAAACACTTCACAAACTTTGTCTTTTCCTGTCATCTGCTGTCCTCTTCTCTCACAGTCTCCTTATCTAGTCCATCTGCTTTTCTTGTAATTGTGTTAATGATGTCCTTTTGGTCACCCTCAACATACGGAATATCTTCCCTGAGGCAATCACTGCATCCTTCAAATCTCTCAAGATTTGAAGATGCCACAGTAAACTGCTAGCTGATAATGCCCAGTTTAGTTGCTTGTAGGAATTACGGATTTCATTACTGGACTTAATGTGTCTGTGTATTAGCTTGAAATAGGTATGCTCTGCCAGTTTATCTGAGAAACTAAAAGGGTTTAAACTGCTACAGAATCTTTTTTTTTTTTGAAAAAAATCAAAAACACCACACAACCTCCCCCCAAAATACTCTCAAAGCTATGCCCTGAAGCAGATGTAATTCCCTAAGGTCACATATAAATAGCAGAGACTGATTTGCTGTTGCTTCGCACCTTGGATCATCATTCATGCTTGTGCAAATGGACACAGCATTGCTACTAAGCAGTTTACAGTAACATCTAACAGAATTGTAAATTGCTGCCCCAGAGACAAGATAGCAGGGAGTCAGCGCTTAAATGAGCAGCTGAGCATAGAGACCTGGGGAGTTCTTTTCACCTAGCTGTTCTTAGTGTTTGGGTTCTTTTTAGACACCTGTATAAGCATACCCTAAACATATTTTATTCTAGTATTTTGGCATGGTAAGCGTTTTTTTTTTTCCTATTCATTTAAATAGAAAAGGTATGGAAAAATAGCAATGAGTGAAGTTTCACATTGCCTTGGAAACAATAAAATAAAATGACTTGAATTTGTTATCATAAAAACACTCGTCAGGGCACCTCTAAACCGTGCAACAGAGCACAGGAAGCAGCGTCTGTAGAGTTGCATAGTGTTGGAATAGACTTGCAAGTCTGTAGACTTGCTGAGTGTTGCTGCACCCAAAGCACTTAACGCTGTTGGTGGGTGGTGCTAATTAGGCTGGACACAGTGCTAATTAGGTTGGACACAACACGGTGGTCATGCAAATACACCTGTGACTTTTTGGCTCAGACCTGGCTGGAGGATTCCGCACATAGTGCTGCATCGAGCCATATGTGCACGTCCAGCGAGAGAAATCGTTGGCTCGTGGCCTTTTATTCATTACCCCTGTAGGGTTTAGCTGCAGCAGCAGATGCATTTTTCATGTACAGGTGTCAGAAGTGGCTTTGTGCCAGCATTTACCTCCCTCTTGGTAAAAATAGAAGATGCCCTTTTAAGTGTATATTTCAGGCTGTGCGTTGTTGCTGTGAAATAACGGACGTCCAACCTAGCTGCTGCTTGAAACAGGTCTGTTTTACATCTTAATTAGAGCGGTAAGTATTGGTGGAGAGCAGGAAAGACACCAGGATGGTAATTTTTTCAGCCACCATAACTTTATAGAAATTGTGAGTCTACTGCAAGGTCACAGTGGCAGACAGCAGTGTGGCAAAGAGCAAAGCACAGTCTCCTCCACTACATTTATCAGGAGACCTACCTTTTCCCTCCAGTGAGACAAAGCAATGTTTCAGGTTAGAGATACAATCACAACTAAAGCATAAATTCCCTGTCTGGGTGGCAAGTATGCTCCCAAAGCACTGACGACTGAATTACCGTATTCTGAAATAACTGGTGAATATATCCATAAATATAACATTCTTTCAAAATAATTTAAAGGTTCAAGTTGATGTTTGTATGAAGGCAGGTGCTTATTTGGCATCCCTGCCCATGGCAGGGGGTAGGAACTAGATGATCTTTAAGGTCCCTTCTAACCCAAGCCGTTCTATGATTCTATGATTGTTAGTAAGAAAAAGTGAAACTGAAGAAGCAAAGCAAAAACATTATTCAACCGGCAGTATTCAGAATGGCCTGTGGGATGGAAGCAATGGAACATCTCTTCTATTTTTTTTTTAATGGCCTCAAGTAGTCGTTTTGGCAACTTCTCTGTGTTATTTCATTTCCATTTGACAGACAGATGAAATAAAGGTTTTATTAGAATGTAGTGAACCATCAATAATTAGCCCATGGCAAGTCAGCAAGGAACTGTGCAGCATAATATGCTTGGGCATAATGGATTAAGATTTGACACCTGTGAAATTATGAAAATGATGAAAATTAATAGCTTCTTGCTATTGGAATGGTTGTTCCTGGTGTTTTGTAAATTGTTTAATGTCACAGGGAGGGATCCGGTTCCCTGAAGATTTGAGCAATCATTGCAAACTTTATAAAGTCATCAACTTATCTTTTTTTATCCAGGCTATGACAGTGATAGTGAACACACAATAGCAGAAACATAGAATTTTAGAAATAATATTGCTAAAAGAAAGATTAAATAGTCATGAAAACAAAGTTTTTTTCCTTTTTTTTTATCCTTTTTGTTGCTATCTTCAATTTTCTTTATTTTTTTTTCCACTGTGTCTGCCAGGAAAATTTATGCATGCACAGCTAGATATCTCTGACTTCTAAAGTCACGGCACTTAGCAAAATGCTACTAAAGAGAAACACACAAAAGCCAACATTAACCATGAAAATTTTGTAAATATTTATAGGCAGTGTATGTTTGATTTCTGATTTTTTTTCTATTTTAAAAATCCATCTGCTGCTAGCAGATGATAAATATTTAGATCAAATTTGTGCCTGGGATATGAGGGCACATTTTCTTCCAGAAGGGACATTATAAATTTGATACTGTAGGCCCAGCCCCAGTTCCCCAATTCAAACTGCATAGCTGGCACTCTGGTGGGCTGTATTCATGGGATTGTATGAAAAGGTTTCTTGGCTGTAAGCAACCTTAGGGATTTTTTTGCCTAATCTCCTTCAGTTTTCCTAGAGGCTGGACTGAAGTATGTCTCTTGGGAAAATACCTAATTTTGCCTTAAAGACTCCAATCAATGGTGACTCTACCACCTCCCCTGGTAAGTTGTTCCAGTGTTAATTACCCCAGCTGCTAAGAAATTGCATCTTATTTCAATCTTGAATTTGTCTCATTTCATTTTCCAGTCATTAGATCTTGTTATGTTCTTGTCTGCAAAACTGAAAAGCCCCCCACTGTCAGGTATCTTTTAACAGATGTCTTAAACCGTATACGATAAAGATTCTTTTTCAACCTCTGGATCGTTTTGCTGCCCTCTGTCTGAATTTTCTCTTGGGTTTATGCATCCTTGAGTCACAGGCACTGGCTTTTCTGGTGCGGTGTTCAGAGCAAGGCGACACCCTAGCAGTTACTTCCTTTTTTCATACAGCCAATAAACAGTTACTATATATTGCAGCTGTTGTTTGCTGAATATGTTGCGTGTATTGATAGATTGGTAAATGTAGACCCTAGAACTACAGGTGTGACACTTGCACTCTGAATGCGTGCTGTAAATTAAAAGAATAACACTGGATCTTCTGACATATTATGTCCCTTTGTGCTACTCAGATTATCCATAAATCCCACTAATACAGCTAAATTGCAATCCCAAATTTTCTAAATAAAGGCTAGGTTGTAAAGAGAGAATTCTGCCCTTTTCATGTGAGAGGTCCTGTATTACGAAGAGAAGCAGAAGAGCTATTCTATTGCTGGCCTCAGAGTAGAAGAAACAAGGGAAGAAAAGGGCAAAAAGGCATTCAGAGAGCACATTAGCTGTCTTCTGAGGAAGCTCTGAGTGACTGCTTTCCTGGGCAGCAAGAGTGGAAATCGCAGCCAGACAGGAGTTTTCCCCAGGAAGAGCTGAAATTTAACAGAGCTGGCTGGCTTAAGTCTGGACATATGAAAACTGCTAAGAAAAACATCGTAATTAATAGCTTGTGCAGGTTTAAAATATACTTATTAGCACAGTTCATTTAGCACATCGTACTAAAACTGCTGTGAGTACTGGGTTACGGCTTTTTGTTCCTGTAGTAAGAAAATATAAAAACACAGAAATGCAGTTTTGGAAAGGGTGTCTGGAAGTCATCGTGGCCAGCTCTGTGTGTGAAGCAGGCTGTCACCAACGCTCCTCATGGGAAAATTTTGTCAACAGCTTCTTCAGCTCCTTATCTGCTACGCATATCTACTTTTTGTTGATCTGCCAGCATGCAGGCAAATCTTTTTCGGTTCTAACAGGAACGTAACCAGGGAACATCCCTGGCTGAAAAAAAATGATTCTTTTTTTTTCTCCAGTCTTCTTTAGTTTGATTGGGTCCTTAATCCTGTCCATCACAAGCCTTCATGACCGTGTATGCTGGCCCACAAATATATTATTATTATTATTATAGTATTATGAGCATTTAAAGGCAGAGCTACACTGCATAAGCGGTTCCAATGCAACCACGTGACTCTAGCAGTTTGCCAGTCCAAAGTGAGGTGGTTCTACTTCTTCCCTCCTCCTTGGCCATGCATTTCCATTTCTCTAGTGGCCATGGTGAGCTGAACTAGAAGAAAACAAACTCCAGCTCAAAAGTGAGTAGTTGTTGAATGGTTCACTGTGCAGAACTGCCAGTTGGGGCAGAATTGCATGGAACTGCTCCGTTTGGCAGCAGCTGGTCATTCGGTTGGCGTTGCTGCTAAGAGAAATTTCATCTCCAGAGTGCAGTTCTCTAGCAGTTTATCCTCATCTAAGTCAGAGCTACCGTGGTCCCTCCTGGTATTTGTGCAGCTGAGCAGTGGGTTGGTCCAGGAAGCTTAGCAGCCAAGAGCTAAGCTTGCCAAAAAAAGAAGCTGGTCGTTCTCGACTGGTTTCAGGAAGTTGATGTGGCTGAAAATTAATCACTATTTCGTACAGCGAGTTTTCAGCCAAACCTGCAATCCGCTCTAGTGCAGCGTTCTGCTTCATGTGGTGAAAAGAAGGGAGAAAGGCTGGATCATGAATCCACGTCCTTGGACTCTGGCAGTGTCCATGATTTCACTTGTTCGTTTCCTGATGCTCGCTATCAATGTCACTTTTTTGTGTTCATAGTAGGTCTTAAGATTATTGTAAGATGTTGAAAGAGGCCTGTTGTGTATGAAGGCATGTGGAGTCAATATTTTGTGGATCGTTCTGGACTCAATGATTATTGAAGGGCAGCTTGTGTTTGCAGGGACTGACTCAGCGACCCAGCTGGTGTCTTCCAGACAAATGTTTCTAGAGCTATCCTTCCCAAGAGCACCCTACTGTTAAAACTGTTGAAAACTAATTTTTTCTTTACCCTGTATTTTACTTTAGCCAGCTTCTAATTGGTGGCATTTGCTACCATTCAGTTTTATATTTCCTTAACAGCAGAGTGAGAGAGAATGAGATTTTGCTCTTAGCTATGCTACAGATTTTCCTCAAATGCAGCCATTAGAGACCAGCTGCAGACAAAACAGCACAGGCATTTGATGTTTTCAACAGTGTTACATTTTGAGCTCCTGTCTGCAGTAATTAATTAGTATCATTGTTGAGCTGACTCCCTGCGGGACTGCATGATCATTACTGCCAGTGCAAGGAAGGGAACAGGAACTCCCAAACCCCCGAGTAGGCTACTGAAGCAATGCTGGCATCTATAGTGCATTTCAAGAACATTTCAAGTGACGCTGGTGGAAAAGATTCATTTTCTCATCTCTATGAGGGGCTTGCCCAGATTCAGTTAGGCTGCTGGCTAGGATCAGACAAACTCACTTCCTGGGCAAGGTTTTGTCAAAGGCTATCTAAAACCCAAAGGGTTGCTGTCAGCTAGTTCATCTTCAGAGCCATCAGGGTACAAATTGATGATGATATACAGTACTGGGGTTGCAGTGCCAAAAGCTAGCCCAGAATCAAAATTCTGTCAGCTCAAAATCAAACCTGAGTCCAGCAGAGACACAACTGAATCCAAACAGGCCAAAATGAAGGTCTTGGCATGAAATTAAACAACTCCTTCAGGTGCAGAAAAACAGCAGACACTGAGAGTATTTACAAGGCACTTTTATGAAATATTTTTGCAGGCTTAGGCTGCAGTGTAATATAGTTTAATCTCTTCTCTTATCCCCTATGCCTGTTTCAGAAGAGAACACGAAATTTAATCCAAACAAAGGATTAGGAAATTTCAATAACTGGACTGTTGCCATTATCCGTACAATGGGCCAGCTCTTTAAATGCTTGTTCTTGATTGAATTGAAGTCAATGACTACATCAGAGGGAGCAGAATTGGAATGCAGGGAAGAGGAAATGAAAAGTCTAGAAGAGCTACACAATTATTTCACCTATTACGCCCTCCCAGCAATGTATCCCATAAACAAAGCAGTTCTGACTAAGGATCTCTCCTCACTGGAGAATAAGACTAGGGGCAACTTCTCAGAGATGGACAGAGGAAAGTGAAATGAGATTTAATATAGATAAATGTAAGGTAATACACCTGGGAAGAAATAATAATCATTATATATACAAAATCAGGCACTGCTGTTTAGAAAACAGTAATAGAGAGGGCCCGAAAGCAATGGTTTATAATTAATTACTGCAGACAGGAACTCAAAATATAACACAGGCAAAAATCAAATGTATTCTAATTCTGGGCCAGCAATAGAGGTTGTTTTTTTGTGTGTTTTTTGTCTGTATTTATTTTTTTCCCTACAGTGACTGCACAGAGATCATTTACACAAACAAGAGAACTGGCAACAACACAAGCAAAATATTAAGCTTATGGCTACCATGTTATTTGTTTTATTTGTAAGCTAGAGCCTTGACTGCTGATACCATGAGCACAAGCTTGTGGTTTTCTGTTTGCTGAGTACAGGAAAACAGTAAGATAATGATCTCCAAGATGCAAACTTCCGATGAGTTTGTAGAAGGGTACTTTCTCTTTCCTTCTCTTCGTATTTAAATGCAGAACAGTGGCTTAAAAGTGATCAGATTTAATCTTGCCAAGATTGAGGGAACAAAACCCCTTTCTTAAAGAAACACGCTACAGCTGGAAACAGTATTGAGAGAATTAAGGCAATTCCACAACTGAATATGAGGGAATCTGTCGGTAAGAAGCGAACGCCAAATGTAGTGCTCCGCTTTTATTTAGGTAAGAAGTGTTGCTCAATAAATGCATTTAGCAGATAATGCACAAAGATATAAAAACTATCTGTATTCTACCAAATACCAGATGAAACATTACTATGCTAAGAAGACAGTATCATGTGAAAGTCTGCCAGACAACCCAGACAGTGTGTCATAAATAACTGTCTAATTGCAAGACCTGATGGCTCTGTATTTAGAAGTTCATAGACTTGTAGATAAGAACAAAACACAAATTGGTTCCAACCCTAGAAGCGGGAAGGGGGAGAGCACTAGCAAGGCACAGGATACAGAATATTAAAAATTTACAGGACTATTTCATCTTGCTAATGCTGCAAGCTACCACCACAGGGTAGTCATGTCTTTGATTCCTTACAGGCCATGCTGTAAAGGTGCACGTTTCTCCACTGTAAGGCAACCTCGGGGAGGTACCACTTCTTCCCAGGCTGGATACAGCTTGGGCTCAAAACACCAGCCTGTATGCAGGCACAGAAAGAGGCATTGATTATACCAAGGCAACTTTTTCTCCTCCTAGGAAAGGGTGATAGACCATTTCTCAGAGGCATATATTTCAAACAGCATTTGTTTAGAGAAGTGCAAAATTGAGTAACTATTTTTCTAAGGCAGGAAAAAGTACAGCGAGAGTGTATAACAGCCTTTGAAACTGAAATTTCTTTCAGGTTCCTCCTCAGAAGTCTCCATCTGAGAAGGCACATAAAGCTACATAATTAGTCAGGGAAGGGTCGCTCCCCTTCTCCCCACAGCCTCTGGAGGATAAACTCAAGATAAGCTTTTCAGAGACTGCAGAGCTTCAACTGCTGAGGGTTTTAGTCTGTGAGAAGACGTTTGGAGCACATGATAATTAGCAGCTCATAGCTGAAGTTTCCTAGCTGTCAGAGTATTCCTTGCTATTGCTGCATGAAAGTACTCTTTAGACTCTCCTGAGTCTCCCTAAATGTTGTAGTCTGATTTGTCCACATGGAACTTTTTAATATAGGATTGGTCGGTGTACTGCTCTTAAAGGTTTATAGCAAATCCCTTTTCCCTGACAGAATGACACCTGGCCAGAATAAGAAAAAAAAAAGGTTTGTTTCTTGGACAAACCAAGAATTTCATTACTGTTTATACTACACCCAGACCTTTATCATCCAGGGGAATTTAGTATGCTGGGAGAATCTCCGGGTAGCCTGCTAATCCAAATATACTTCTTTGTATCCCCAGATCAGTTCTCAAGAGCTCTGGCAGGAGACAGGCCTTTTCTTAAGGCTCTCATTTTTGCTTGCTCACAGTTTTTGGGTCTCAGTGGGAAAACTAGAGACACTGGAAGAAAGACAGTAACTGGAATGAAATTGCTTTAAGCTTAATTGAGGTTCACATCTGTTTTAAGAAAGACCAAGAATGTCCAGCTTCCCTGAAGTTCAGCATGTGCTTACGTGTTTCAGGACTGGTACTGTTTCTGAGTTACAGTCTTCATTATTGCTGCTTTCCAGACTGCAGTCTCATATTTATGTGAATTTCTTACAAAATATTTCTAACCTTTAATTACGGGACATGTAATGGTAGAATGCATTTGTGCTGCCTCATCTCACCCAAACCAGCTGTTCAAGTTGTTAATCTGTGGGCTCTAGTCTGTTTTCAACAGTTGATTTCCATCCAGTTACTGCTTTTTATCTTTTTCAGGCATGTCTTGCTTACCTTCTCAGCTCTTGTGGCCTTCTACCCTCTTCTTCCCCAAAATAACCTGCTGGGAGTTATGTGTGCTTAACAACACTTCCATTGTCTTTCAGTCCATTTGCAAAGGTTATTTTCTTGGCTCTTTGTCCCAGCCCTGTCACTCCTCTGTTTTGCACAATGCCATTGGCTCCCTTTCCTTCAATGTATGAAATACGACCGACTTCTCTTTACTTTTCAAGCCGTCTGTTCTACAATACCAAGAAGTAGTCTGTCGCTGCCATTATATAAATCATGTCAGTCTTTTAAAGCACTGTTGTACACATACTTTTCAGGCTTCCACCCATGCTGCTGATTACGCATAGCACAAAATCTCTGTAAATACCCATAAGCCCATCTTCCTGTGCTTTGTCAAACATCTCTTCTCTGCCCCTAGGTTTGTCAGAGCCTAAGCGTAGAAACACAACTGTTTTGCTAGACACTTTCATATGAACCAGCATCACATTCTCTTATTGCTCATCTTCTCTCTGTGAGCCAAATAATAAATAATAAGCACTTCCGAGACAAAAGAGCCTCATTGTTTTGTCTGTAAAGTGCAAGCTAAAATGTGGGTAGTTTTTAGGTGCAGGAATTTTAAATTTTAAAAATTAATAATAAAACCAAAGCAAATTAAATTGTCTTGGTTGCAAATCTGTCGATAACTTCCAAAAATAGCTCCAACATAGGATGTTTAATTTGCCTTATTGAAGTCTCTTACGTCTGTTGATTCCAGGAACAAATCTGCCATAGGGGCTAAGAGAGAAAAAGGGAGGCTGGACTGTGCCTTTTGTGGCATATGACCATTACTGACTTAGTAGTATCACCAGGCTGCACCCTGAGGTCTCACAGTCACCCCGTTTGTCTCACTCAGTGAGGATCATGCCGAGGATGGTGGGATAGGAGCACAGTGGTGGTTTTTATAGGTCCCCCACCAGCATCACAGTTGTATTCATCCACAATGCTGACTGGACAAACAGTGGCCACATCTGCTTTTAATTTTTGTCTTCAGAATGGGGTTGCATGCTGTTCTGCATAATTCTGTTTTATGAAGAGCTAATATGAAGTGGTTGGTTGTTTCTGTTCGTTTTGGAAATGTTTCAATTTTATTATCTCTCGTGTAGGTAAAGTGAATATTGTGTTGTAAGCTATACCTTCTGAAAAGCAACTGCAAGTGATGAGAGTGGAGCAGAATATAGGTTAATAACCAGGGTATGCCATTCAAGATTTTTAGAGACTTAAGTCATCACTGAGAGGTGACCAGAGAGCTAGGGAACTGGGAGATCTACACGTTTTCAATATTTAGGAGCTAGAATATCACATTTTCATTCATGACCATGAAATGCCTGTTTTATTCAGAAAAAGCAGGTCTTGTCAAACAACTTTCATATTGTTCTTTGGCAAGATTACGAGTACAGTTGATAAAGATGGCTCTATTGATGTAACACACTAGAGTTTATGAAGGACATTTGTTTTGTTCTGTATGGCAGCCTACATAAAAGAGATGTTGTGTGGGAAGCAAACAAATGAAACCTGGTTTCTGTATAGTTGTTTGTTACGTCACAGCTCCCTGCAGTAAGCCTGCCTTCTTTCTATGATTTCTATGACTTTATTCCCTCCTAATGCCTTCAGCTGAAAGATATCTAGTCTTTGCATAGTACCTAACATACTGAGGTATCCATAATACCAAATATTATGAATATTATATTGGGTGCACGAACGAAATCAGTTGGTCAAGTATCTGTCCTTTTCTAGTTACACTGCAGGAGTATGTTAGATGTGCCTTTTTAATAAGTAAGTAGTCATATTCCTACTTGAATAAAAACACACATGACTCAGTGACGCGACCATAGGATAAAGCTCACGGACTGTTAATTGAGAACGAGCCCAGTGCAGGGCCTAACTCAGTCCAGTTCACAATGAACAGCATCTGCTGGTGCCTGGGGCTGTTCCTCCCCAGGCACAGGTCTCTGCACTTCCCTTTGCTGAACTACATGAGCTTCCTGCCAGCCCACTTCTTCTGTCTGTCCAGGTCCCTCTGGATGGCAGCACGAGCTTCTGGTGTATCAGCCCCTCCTTCCAGTTACATGTTGTCTGCAGACTTACCGAGGATACACCGCCCCAACATCCAGGTCACTAATGAAGATGTTCAACGTGACTGGACCCAGTATTGACCTGGAACACACTGCCGGTTACTGGGCTCCAGCTAGACTTTGCACCACTGACCAACCACTCTGTGGTCCCATCCATTCAGAGAGTTTTTGATCCACTTCAGTGTTTGCTCATCCAGCCCATACTTCATCAGCTTCTTTGTGAGGATGTTATGGGATACAGTGTCAAAAGCCTGATTCTCAGTGATTGCAGTACAATTCTCAGCACAATTCTCAGTACAATTGTTAATACAGTGCTAAGTGATATCTCCACACATGTAATGAAAGGCAAAATTGTCTTTAACACCCAGGAACAAAAGTTCTGATAAAAAAATGTCTCTTTAGTTGTCTACTAAGTTTGGTTAATTATTGTGGTAGGCCATGAAGTTTCAGGATATTTATGCTTTTAAAGGGTGGGTTATACACCCAATAACCACTACTATATATTTAGTCTTCGTTATTCAGGAAGACTTGATTTGCTAGCTGCAAACCTTGTTAATTATCCGGATCTGAAGTATTGATTCTAGTAGGTTCATAATAAAAGGGCTTTGACTTGAACCATTCAAATAATACATGCTCTATATGAATAAACCATACACAGACAAAACCTCTCTGACTAAAGGTAAGGAAGGCTCCCTCCTTCTTTATGTGCAAAAGTCTCAGAGGCATGAATGTTTAGCAAGCTGGGGCCCTGAACAATTATCTATTGTGTGTAGAAAACAAGGCAGCACAGAAATTATTTTGTATAAAATCAGTTCAATTGTCAGCAATCAAAACATTTTGTATTCTTCAAAATTATATTTCAACTGAGACAGTGCTGTAAGGAGACAGACTGATTCTTTCTTTGGCTTTATTAAACTAAAATTTGTGCAATTTGCTATGAAAGAGAGAAAAATAATAATTTTTGTTACTTTTAATCACCTGATCTCTCCTAAAGCAACAAGTGCAACTTGTATTGTTCTTAAGACAGTTTCTTGGGATTATGAATATGGCTCTAACAAATGACTGGTGTTATCAACAGAGATTTTGAGTGAAGACTGTGCTGTGATAGACCTGTCTGACTGGGATAACAAATTCTTTAATATTGCAACCTGCACATCCTGAAGAGAAAGATACTGTTCTCTTAGTTTACTGGCAAACTAAAAGAGAATCTTTGTTTGCAGAGCTCCACAGAGTTAACGTGGTACTAGTTAATGATTTCACCATGGTAATTACATTGTAGGACCTGTCAGTCAAGCAATTTTTATGCATTCAGCATGGGGCACGTTAATTTTGTGCAATACAGCTATTTTACCTGGTTTCAAGTCTTGGTCTATCAATTTGTTCATAACAAGTTTTGAATCTATGGACTGTTTTCAGCCAAGCTTAAGAGGAAAATTGTTTTTACATATCAAAGACACTTGAAACCCTACAAGTTTTGTGAATATTGACAGGTGGGGAGAGAAAAATTGACATGAGTGCTCCCATGGTGAAGAGGTTTTAGAACAAGATCAGCTGTTACCATTTCTGTAAGGTGTGCTAGATGCCTAATTCAGAAGCTGCACGTCATGTGCTACCTCTTGTCAAGCTCACAGGTAGGAGATGAGATGGACTAAGGAGTACTTGCAAATGATTGTTGTGTATTTTTACAGGTTCACTTGTCCACTGTGAACTGGATTGAGTCATGCCCTGCCCTGGGCTCATTCTCAATTAACAGTTCGTGAGCTTTATCCTATGTTTGCATCATTGAGTTATGCGTGTTTTATACAAGCAGGCATCTAATAATACCACTGTTCTAAAATAGAGAGGGCAGTTCCATTCTTATAGTTTTGGGGTATAACTAGGAAGGGACAGCTCCCTGACAAACTGCTTTGGCTCCCATGCCTATTATTTTGGTATTCTGACTACCTCAAGGCATTCAAAATTATGCAAAGACTGGACTTTTAAAAATTTGAGTTTACTGGGTATGCTTGCCAATGTTTGTAAAGGACTCTGGCACCCAGTTGGAGTGCTGACATTGGTTTCAATTAGTGTGTGATGAGTCCCTTTGTCGTTGAAAGCTTCATGTTTAATAGTATAAATAGACAGAGCAACTGGCTAATAAAATGTAAGGCGAAATAAAATCAGTTTTAATATGTTTGTAGGAGCTGGGTCATGACTTTTTTCAGCACAACAGTTGGAGTCACAGCTTGGAGAAACTTGAGAACATCTGTTATTTCTGTTGAAAAATACAAGTGCATTGAGTAACTCACACCTTTGAAATTCCTTTGTGGGGGAGGAAGACAACTCATCTCAACACAAAGCCGATTTACTCAGGATTTGGAAAACATTTGACTAGTTCATCTTTTAGGTCTGTCATAATTCAGACACAAATGTTCTTTGGAGGGAAGCTTTGAAAAGGTTTTTGTCCTGTGTGACTAATCAGTGAGGTTAGTTGATTCCAGAAGGAAAGGCTAAAAAGTCTTACAAATTTGTGACACATAGCAATTAATTTTGCATATAAGCTTATTTATTCTGTAAAATACATAAAGTTGATGTCTTTAAAGAAGCCAGAAGAACTGTAGTTACAATTGAACTGTGATACAAGATTGAATTGCTTTTGTACTTCTTAAATGCCTGTTACCAAAACTACTATCTTGCTGTATTTTTTGTAATATATTTTTGGAAATATGTTTTCTTCTATAACAAGTCCTAGGGGTAAGGAAAAGATCAGCAAGAACTGAGAACATTTCTTAGCATCAGCACACCTATCACATACACACACATATGTGTTAAACCCCTGGGCATACACATCACAACACGTAATTGAAAAATGTTCTCTTTTATATGCTTGAGTCTTTGTTGGTGCTGTCTTTGTGTATGTGTGTGTGACTTATAAATATGTATTTCTTGTGCCAGCACACACCAAGAGCTTCATGTATTACAAGCACACTCACATCCTCAGCTGACCCCTTAACTAGCACTGGCTAAGAAACTTGTTTTCTGGGCTCATGGAAAGCGTCTGAGTGACAGCCACCTGAGAATGAAGATACCTGGACAGGCAGATGTGCCCAAAATAACAAGGGGAGCATATAACCTTTCACAGCAGACATTCTAGTCTTCGTAGCAGGCAGAGTGTCTAGTAAATAAAGATTGGGTGGGAGAGCAAAAGGGGTGATGTGGAAAGAGATGTGGAAGTAATGGTAAGAGATAAAGCATGGAGCTTAGAAGTAACTTTGGATGTGAGAGGAGGTGAGGACTGGAAATTGAAAGACAATCATGAGAGTGCAAAAAATGAGTACAAATGGGAAGAGGGAGCTCTATGCAAGAAACACTTCTGTGCCTCCTTCCCATTTTTGTCTTTAGACTAGGTGCCTGTTTAGGCCAAGTGTCCCATGACATAATGTTTTTCCTGCAAATAGTGTCTAATCTAACAGTTTTAGCAGATGGGAGGCTGCAGGATTGCAGCCTCCTGGAAAGTTAGTTCATTGAAAAGAATGTGATAGTTGAACAATAACTTCCCAGAAACCCTACAACAATTCATACAGGAAAAGTTTAGTTACAGATTAACCCATAAGGAGTCTTTTTGATTGGTTAGGCAAACTTAACACCAATTCAGTGTAACTCAGAATAACACATTTTGTTCTGCTTTTCCTAACAGAATAGGAACATTTCAGGAAAAGTGAGTTGGACATTCACTTTCCAGGGAAAGAAAATATTTTGTAGAGCTTTCCTGACTTCCTCTAAGTCAAACAGAAGTGTTGTAGTTTAAATTAGATTTAATACAAATGAAGAAATAACAAAGAGCCTGATTTTTTTTTCTCATGTTTTTGTTTTCCGTTTCTATCTCCTGTTTTGTGGTACAGTCTAGTGATTTTTTCCTGGTAATTTTCATTTCTTCTGCATCTGCAGCATCAGTAATTATCATGGTTTTCCTTCTCACTGAACAATTTGTATTTCTTTCTCATGTCTACTTCATGCTTTTCCCTTGCTCCCTTCCTTTACCTCCCTGTGACATCTGGTCAGTCACCCTCATTTCTATACACCTTTTCTTATCATCATTCTACCACATTCTATTCGTTCATCCTTCTCTTTCCTCCTCACCAAATTTACCGAAAGCACTCTGCTGTGCTTTTCTTACTTTAAACTGTAGTTCTCTTCCACCATTAATTTCTCCTTCTCTCCCTCAGTTGCATACTGGGTTGTTTTCTCTCACGTTATTAGAAAGTATGTCCTTAATTTTCCTTCCCTCTTCACTCCACTCAGCAGAACCATGATATAATTTTTCTAGATCAAGACTTCTTTTTTTGTTCTCACTTATTTTAATTCCAACTTCAGCTTTGTCTGTAGGAGAAAGAGTAAGATGGTATTTGAATGGCATTCCTCTCAAAATGAGGAAGGTTACTTCTGTTCATGCTGGTGTTTAGTCATTAACAAACAGAGTTTGCTTTGCAAATATTTGTCAGTAGTTTAGTTAATTAGTAACAAAAGGTAAACTGTTTGATTACAAATCCAAAATTCCTTCTTCTGTGGTGGTTCAGGTGTTTTAGGTCATTCTTGAAAGGGAAGATCAGGATATAGGGTAAAATGTATAGAACAAGGCTGGTTAGCATCAATAAGTGTATATGCTGCAAGAACAATTACAAAAATATTCCTATTAAAAATACATGTAAAGATGAGAAAATAAAAGTGAGAAGTTACCTTATTAATACTTTAAAATATATTAAAACTAACTGAAAGAATACACACATTAAACTTAAGACAACACAAAGCTTATTTTTCCCCAGAGAAACAGAAATCATGGCCGGAGTACAAGAGTAGAGATAATTAGAGATTTGTTTCTTCTCTATCTCCCAAGGTAAGGCTTAATCCTACAGTAATCTCTTTATTGACAGTCAAATGTTAGTCAAGGAGCCTGCTGCACATATTTGAAACTAACATTTAGCCCATATTTTCAGTGTCTGAGAAGCTATGCTATGAATATATAGATTGCATTGTTTTAAAGATGTATCTTGGTATGGTTTTGATTTAACCTGCATTATAATGTAAGGGTATGGCTTCATGACACATTTACTAGCTTATATGGTGACATACAGCAAGAATTCGCTTTCGTGACCAGTAAACCTCCACAGCCCTTCTGTCTTCTAGCACAGAGAAGGGGTTTGTATTAGGCATACAATGAACAGCACACTGTGCATGTGCATAAACCGATTATACCAGAACAGGTTTGCCTTTGAGCATTTCAGCATCTTGTTGCCCTATTGTTGAATGTGCTTTAAGGATAAATGCACAACAAACTTGGGGTTCATTTGACTAGGGTAGGTGTTAAGCAAATTGACTTTCTGTCTTTTTTATTTCCAGACTGGTTTGTGGCCTTGCTGTGAGCTTATTGTCTCTTTTATTCCCAGGTTAGATGGGAAAGAGAAAGTAGGTTCTATGGTTAATTTTGTTTTTGAAAGGACTAAAGGTTAGATCCACAAATGGATTTAATCGGTATGTATGTTTGTAACGTTAAAATGTACACCCTGATGCAATTTTGCATGAAAGGATCTGTAATCACTTCTCTGCTAATAGAGTTCCCTCCAGCCATGTGGTATGCCCAGGGGCGTCTCAGACTTGATGGTGCTGGAGAGCTCAGTTTAAACTGGACACCAGCCCAGGAAGAGAAGTGGGTAGCCCAGCGCCGGGCGTCTCTGGAAGGGACAGTTATTCAGTGGGTGTTGGTGTCCAGGTGACCATACGTGGTAGTGGCCCATTCCACAGTCCAGCCTGAAGGGTCAGGTAGAGAACGTTTTGCTCCTTGGTGGGTTGACATGTTATGGGTATTTTTTGTTTGTGTTTAAAAGGACATTGAGATAGAAAAGTTTTATTTATCTTAGGCTGGTAAGAGGTAAGAGTGGCCTATACCCTCTCCTCGTTTATCCGAGAGCTTAATGATTAGAGCATTCATGCAGGCAATAGGTACACAAAGTCCATTTATTCACTGCTTGCAGGAATTTGAAAGGCAGTGCCCTAATTGCCAGCCTATAAAGTGTTCCAGTCTCCTGCTCACTGAATTCCCTTTAGTGAAGTTTTGCATGGAATAATTAAATATGCTTTGGATCAAGAACCATGAGTGTCATTTTCTGGTGAGAGCACTCCCAAAGAAAAGGGAAGACGGGGATTCTAGTTCTTATGAATTATTAGTGTAGGATAGTTGCCAAAAGAGGGGCTGAAATCCACATCTTCCCTTGTGCAGATCTAACAACCAGGCTGTAGAGGTTACTTTCTTTACATGCAAAAACTAAAAATGGGGCTATTCAGTTGAGTTCTTTCATGCTGGGCTGAGGAGCAGCTCCTCACTTTGCTCCTGAGCCTGCTGAAGTGTGGTGTTGAGAATGCTCTATGTTCACCTTTGCTGCAGTAAAGGCAAGAATCTCTCTCTCTTTTTTTTTTTTTTTTTTTTTTTTTTTTGGTGGGGAAGGAAATTGTTTGTCTCTCTCTTTCTTTGTAGAAAGTGCTGGTTTGGTAACCCAGCAGTTTCTGCAAGAACATAACCCCTTCACTGTAAACTTCTCCCACGTGAATGGAATTCCTAGTCAAGACCAAGTACCCACATGCGAGTGTACCCAGGTGACCAGGACACTCATTTGCAATCTCAGGGACAGAGGTCACAGTCAGTTTAACTTGAATAGTGTCTCTTTGATCTCAGCAAAACAGCCTAAATTTTGAACTGTTTGCTCTTCTGGAGCGAGCAAGTCTATCTCAGTTTATCCCTGTAGATTTTTAAAACATATGGATCCATCTCAAAGCAAAGCTAAATGTCTTTCTTAAACTGCCGCAGATATTTGCAGTGGTGAAAAGCAGTCTGTTTCCTGCTTTGTTCAAGTGAAAAAGCAACCCAAAAGCTCCTGAATGTCTTCTGTACATAACAGGGATTTAAATCTGCCCTCTTTTCCCCATAGGGATGGCAAGTTGTGGTGGAATTTCAGACTTAGCAGAAAGGAGCCCAAATACCTAATTAGCCCTCAGCTACACCTGGGGGTGAGGAGTGATTGCAGCTGGGTGCTGCGGCAGGAGAGGTAAGGTAGGGGAGCAGGGAGGAGAAAAATCTCAATGTGGTGACAGACAGTTGGTGCTTGGCTTCAGGAAAATAACAAGATCTTTGTGAACAGCGACCTGAAGGAGAAACAAAGCTGGAGGAAGCCAGGTGAGAGCAGAAACTGCTGTTTATAGCCTGTGGTTTGAAAGCTGGAAGGCTGGGGTTAAGGAGGGGTTGTGCTGTGAGAAGTTGAGACCTACTTGCTCTGCAGTGGGCTTTAGCAAGGGATGCAAGAGCTGAGGGGGTCGCACTTCAGAGCGAGAAGTGCTGCAGCAAGGCCTTGCTCCACTCTGTGAAGGAGGCTGTGTTTTTTGTTGTGCTCGTGCTAGCTCCTGACGGGGGCTCCTCTTTGCGCAGCCTGGCAGGAGTTGTATGGCAGTACTGGTGTGGAAAGTTGCTGTTTGCAGATAGAGATTAGATTGAACAAAGGCAAGTGTGGAGTGCTCCTTGGCTGAGGTTTTCGATGGCCTTTCCTGCAAATTAACCTTTTCCCTCCCTGAAGAAAGATGTAGCAAGATCTGTGCATGCCTACAGCCGGGCAGTTGGTGCTGCATAATTTTGGTATTTCTGTTTCTGAGACAGTGTTTTTCCAGTTGTTTCCTGGTTTTCATAAATAGTGCCCTGTCTGTCCCTTCATGAGAATGGCTGGTGATAGGCAGGTATACTGAATGAGTGCTTATGGATTTCTTTCTTTCCTATAATGGCTGTGTTGGAGGCTCTTGAAAATGCTTTCCAGAGAGGTTACAGGCAGCACAGTTGCAAAGCTGGCTGTTACTGCTGAGGTGCTTCACTGTAGAGCCTGTTTGCTTTGGAGGCCTACCTGACTCTGGACTGGAGGATTTAAAAGGGCTGTTGGTATATACCCCATCAATCAATGTGAGCAAGGAAGTTTGTTTGTTTGTTTGTTTGTTTGTTTGTTTCCCCTGTAGAATTCCAACTAGCTTCACCCCTCAAAAAGAGACCCAAATGGTGCAAGATTTTATTTCTTAATCCAATTAATTGTATTTATACTGAAATTATGAGGAAATCTATACATTACCTGAGGCCTTTTAGTATCAGTATGGTTCTCTGATGGTGACCCAGAACACGTCTTGCAGACTTACATTATACTGTGTGGTGGTAAGAGCTGAATTTTGTTGTGGAACTCTTCCACAGGACAGGGTTAACTTGAGGAATGCCCTTAGGTCAGCTCAGGAGCTACCGTTTTGAACATGTGCATGATCCAGCAGAGCTCTAGTAGGTTGTCCTGTTTCCACTGAGAAGTTTCTTTGCTTAAAGTGGAAGCATTTAACTCATTTAGAGAATGATTGGGATAGATGTCTATTTTGCAAAACCAGAATAGTCTCTCTGTAGCTATTACATATTTTTGTCTCAATGTAAAAATGTTCTGAGCTGCTGCTCTCCTAATAACTTGTAAGTGTGAGTTTTATCTCTTGTCACCCTCAGCATTTTTAAGTGGCATGTATCAGAAAGTGGTTAGTTTCCGTCGCAAAATGGGCTGAAGGAAGAAGCAGTGTTGCTTATCTTCGAAACATTCAGAGCTTTCATCTTCTGCAGTGACAGTGTTCAATATTAAAACATTAGCTTCTGCTAATTGGAGAAACAGATATTCTAACAAGAAATCCTTCTAAAACTGTTTTATTACATCTATTCCTGTTAAACGTTAACTTTCGGTTTGAATTACATGCTGGAAACAATTGCATTAGAAGCACTTCTGTGATTAAGAAGTTATTAAAAAAGTCACTAAAATCCTCCTTAAGCATATTGATGTCATCTTACACTTTTATCTGTGTGTCTTAAGGCTGTAATGGCACTAGAAATAATATCTCAAAATGCATCTCCCCATAATTCCCATTGGTGTGCTGAAAGGTACTATTAAGATCATTAAGAGCATAGTCTCCTTATGTTCCCATAAGCTTTCCATTAATTTACAGTTAGAGTTCTAAACTACAGCAAAGTCAATATTTACAGCAAGATAATACATTACTAATAGAAATGTGAGGCATGCTTATTCTTCTTGGCCATGAATATTACTGTCTCGGCGGCACACGTTGTGTGCTCATAGGATTTACTTGCTTGTTAGACACGTGCAGACAACAAGCGCACTCAGAATCCTTGCTGGACATGCTCAAATTCATCAGACTGTGCTGTCCTAAAAACTTGGTTATATACCAAGCACTGAGCCCCCGCTGTGTTTCCAGATGTTCCCTCAGAGAGCTGCTAGGAACAATAGCAAGTAGGCTTTATGGTAGATAAGCATGATATACAGACTGTATAGCAACTGTCTGGGGGGAGCCCACTGTGTCTGTACAGCTGGGGGTTGAGAGGCACACGAGTTGTGTGTGTCTAGCAATGAGTTGTGAGGTTACAACCCATGAACAGTCAAGAAGTGAATTGTGTTTGCCAGAGCAATTGAATTAGGCTTTCTGCAGATTCAGGCCTGCACTGATGTATTTGATGATGGAAAACTGGAAGCTCACGTTTGGATGCAATTCTAGGACTCCAGAAGCTGGTACTTCAGGCATGAATTTGGTCTACCTGTACTACCAGGCTGCTTCCTTTATTTGCGGGTTGGGAAAGGGACAATTCTATATTCTTTCCAGATGTGACAAAATAAACTTTTTGTTGGACTAAAGCATATTTTCATGCATTTGTTACTGTCTGAGAAGATGTGTTAGCTTCCATCAGATGGGGAGGTAGTAAATTTCATTGACAACTTGTTTCTCACTGCTGGCAGTCTTCTGTGTCTAACTCACAGATCTGTCTTTGCTGGGGCCATTTTTAATGTTCCAAAATTGAAAGCAGTTTCAAACAACTGTCTGTTTAAAAGCTGTCATAAAGCTGAGGAGAATGAGTGCATTTTTTTATCTAGCCCCAGGCTTCCCATCTGATGATTGGCTGTGCTCCTGGGAAGGATGGGGACCCTGGTTAAGAGCAGAGAAAGAAAGTTGAGGCAAGTGCTGTTACTTAGTACAGCATCTAGTTTTATTTTGCATTGGTCGGAGTCTCAGTGAACTTCTGCAATAATATTACTTAGATGTGGCTCTTTTCATCAGGCCTGCAGGGTAACTATTACTGAAAGTTTTAAACTTTTTTTTTTTTTTTTTGTCTGAAAGTCCTTCAGGACCAGGCACTAGAATTTTGTACGCTGTCATAGCATGTCTCCCAGCACTGCTCCATTTGTCCCTAGGATCAGAGTAGTTGTATAATGAACGGAGAAACAAATGGCAAATGACTCTCAATTGCTTTTGCGTTGTGCTAACTGCACTAAGGTATTTGTTTAAATGAAAGCTTTTAGCATAAATAGCTATGCATACAGAAACCAATTAAGGTTTGGAGAGGTCTACCTAAAATTTCTATTTGCTTCCACAACAGCTGTAAGAATGAAATAAACAGAATAGTCTGTCAGGAACCATATGCTGTTTCTTATGTTAGAGCAATAACAATCAAGTTGTAGTACATTATTGCAGTAGTGTTAAAATGTTTGTAAGCTGTGTAATAAGGATGTTTTGCAGCACGTCACTTGGAGGCTGAAGAACTCAAGCTGCATTTAATTGAAAACTCAATCTTTGAAAACACTTGTCAGCTCAGGTCATAACACAAGAGAAGTAACATAAGAGTTAAGTATAATGTTAATCAATAGTCTGTTGTAACTTTCTCTGAGGTATGTAACCAAGTGGTTTGCTTTACGAATACACTTAAACCATCTGGAAATAACCCCCTTAAATGTCTCACGTTTAAGTGGAGAGGGAATTTATCCATGGGGAAACTGTCTGGAACTGTTGTTCATCCCTTTCTGCAAACCTGTGGTCAGGTAGTAATACACTTTTATATTTTACTTGTTTCAAAATTGTATTCGTATTAAAAGATATTAGTATATGGAACAACAGAAAACATTGTATATGTGAATAACTTTTTATGTGATTTGTTTAAAAGAACAAATCTTACTTAAATAGAGGTAAATCTAGCAAGTCAGGGATAGTTTATGTTACAGTAAATGATTCTGGCCTTCTAGAAATTGAATACTTTGACACAATAGCAGCATAAGCATAAAAAAGTCCTCTCTTGCACAGATAAAGTAATTTTTAAAATGCCACCACAACCTTGTACAACATGCACCTTGTTATTGTTGAGCCCCTAACATAATTTTGATGACTGTCCGGTTTGACTTTTAAAAATGTAAATAATATGGCAATGGAAATTAGAATTTGCTATACTTGCCATATGTAAGCCCATGCCTCAGGTTGAAGACTTGCTAGAATCTGAGAATTTTTACATTTGAATACTTATGTGATGTCCTTAAAAGAACAGAGCTCTGCTACAGCCTTCCAAAACTAAGAAAGAGAAATAGAATATAGAGGCTTAAGGGGAGAAGGTTTAGTTCTGCTTCACTCGCGTTTCGTTTTGTTCCTCAGGTTTAAGTTTCCCATTTTTTCTGTCTTTCCAGTTATGCCTGACATCATAGCATAAGGAAGGTTTATATCAATCTCAGATCTTGTTCCTAAATAATTTCTTTGAGATCAGGGATTTTTTTAATTGATTTTTTTTTCCACAATTAGTGTAATGTTAGTGTAACGAAATGAAGGCTGCTATTCTTCACCTGAAGGCATATCAAACTGAGTGGCATTTGCCTTCGTATTAGGAATATAAAGCAGCAGGAGATTGCAAGGAAACAAGATCCTGCTTTAATCAAAAACGTTACTACTATCATGTCCTGCTAGATAGTGGCTTGGGTTGATAGTGGCTTGGGTTGATAGTGGCTTGGGTTGATAGTGGCTTGGGTTGATAGTGGCTTGGGTTGATAGTGGCTTGGGTTGATAGTGGCTTGGGTTGATAGTGGCTTGGGTTGATAGTGGCTTGGGTTGATAGTGGCTTGGGTTGATAGTGGCTTGGGTTGATAGTGGCTTGGGTTGATAGTGGCTTGGGTTGATAGTGGCTTGGGTTGATAGTGGCTTGGGTTGATAGTGGCTTGGGTTGATAGTGGCTTGGGTTGATAGTGGCTTGGGTTGATAGTGGCTTGGGTTGATAGTGGCTTGGGTTGATAGTGGCTTGGGTTGATAGTGGCTTGGGTTGATAGTGGCTTGGGTTGATAGTGGCTTGGGTTGATAGTGGCTTGGGTTGATAGTGGCTTGGGTTGATAGTGGCTTGGGTTGATAGTGGCTTGGGTTGATAGTGGCTTGGGTTGATAGTGGCTTGGGTTGATAGTGGCTTGGGTTGATAGTGGCTTGGGTTGATAGTGGCTTGGGTTGATAGTGGCTTGGGTTGATAGTGGCTTGGGTTGATAGTGGCTTGGGTTGATAGTGGCTTGGGTTGATAGTGGCTTGGGTTGATAGTGGCTTGGGTTGATAGTGGCTTGGGTTGATAGTGGCTTGGGTTGATAGTGGCTTGGGTTGATAGTGGCTTGGGTTGATAGTGGCTTGGGTTGATAGTGGCTTGGGTTGATAGTGGCTTGGGTTGATAGTGGCTTGGGTTGATAGTGGCTTGGGTTGATAGTGGCTTGGGTTGATAGTGGCTTGGGTTGATAGTGGCTTGGGTTGATAGTGGCTTGGGTTGATAGTGGCTTGGGTTGATAGTGGCTTGGGTTGATAGTGGCTTGGGTTGATAGTGGCTTGGGTTGATAGTGGCTTGGGTTGATAGTGGCTTGGGTTGATAGTGGCTTGGGTTGATAGTGGCTTGGGTTGATAGTGGCTTGGGTTGATAGTGGCTTGGGTTGATAGTGGCTTGGGTTGATAGTGGCTTGGGTTGATAGTGGCTTGGGTTGATAGTGGCTTGGGTTGATAGTGGCTTGGGTTGATAGTGGCTTGGGTTGATAGTGGCTTGGGTTGATAGTGGCTTGGGTTGATAGTGGCTTGGGTTGATAGTGGCTTGGGTTGATAGTGGCTTGGGTTGATAGTGGCTTGGGTTGATAGTGGCTTGGGTTGATAGTGGCTTGGGTTGATAGTGGCTTGGGTTGATAGTGGCTTGGGTTGATAGTGGCTTGGGTTGATAGTGGCTTGGGTTGATAGTGGCTTGGGTTGATAGTGGCTTGGGTTGATAGTGGCTTGGGTTGAGTCACTGATGTTGGCTTGGGTGCCTCAGAGATACCTGGGTCAAGAAGAAAGGTGGAAGTGTGTGTGTGCGTGTGTGTGTGTGTGTATATATATATATATATGTATATATTAAAATCAATTCCTGCTGAGAAGCATCTTGGGCAAATTGTGGTGTGTTCTGAGGGGGCTGTCAGGACCATCTGTAGTATAATAGTTATTGGGAGACTGGGGGAGGAGATAAGGCAGGAATAACAACAGGTGGGAATATTACTTCCTGGGAAGGAAGAAGAGGCAAGGTACTTGGCCTTCCACATCTGGTTGTGATGTTGTCACTGTAATAACAGATCCTGAAGCTGAGATTTTTTTCCTTCTCTAAACAAGACATCCAGGTAGAAAGTGGTGATAGATGACAGAGTTACAGCTGAAGTTGATAAAAGGTGTCACTCAGTTTAGAATTGCTTATTTTGGCACAAAATAACATAAAAAATAGCTAATGCAATTAACAAAATATATTTTTGGATTCAAAGATTGGGGATAGGTAGCCCTGACTGTGATTATAGGCCTTGAGATTTATAGCTCACTCATTATTCACTCTCTAGGATGCTAATGGGATCCCAGAGCTGTGTATTATTGGAATTTATGGGCAAATGGCGATGTAGCAACATGCTGAGTTGTTGGAAATTTCCATATTTGCTGTGTTTTGATGGAAGACTCTTCATGGAAATGTGTTTCCTAATTTGGTTTGGCCTCCTTGCTGCCAGCAGATGCTTGTGAGGTTATATAAAATAATTTTGTACTACTTGCTAGAAAATACAGAATGGCAAGTTGAGTTGGGGTTGTGGGAACATAAGAAGTTAGTATTTTCATCCTTTTGTATCTGAGACTAATTGAAGGCAGCTTGAAGGGGAAATAAGGTGTCCCTGAAGCCAAGTCCAACAGAAATTCTGGAAATCTAATCCTGTTGTTCCCCATACTTGGGAGTACTGAGTCCTCCTATCTTTCTCTGAAGAAAAGGTAAATCTTATTCTTGGGATTAAATTCTTCTGGATTTGTGCATAACAGAGTTTTGATTAAGTAGTAGACACTGGGGTATCTAACTGACCTGACAGTACTTGTTCTGGGATAAGAGGGAAAGATCTAAGAAACAAAACACATACCATCAGTCGTACTTTTCCTTTTTTATCTTTGCCTCACCTGGAAGCATGAAAAAAAATCTGGTGTCAATGGTTGATCAAAAAGCCAGAGTAGTGCATGTCTGTTAGTAAAAACACTGGAGCTGCTGTGTAATTTTCATCTATTGAATCTCACAGGATGAGAGCGTTACAGTAGGGTCACTTTTCAGATCCAAGACTCCGTGCTGATTTCCACCCCAGGTGACTTAATTCACTAGGGTTAAATAGTGAGCTATATGCTTCCTAAATTACAGATACTTGCTATCCTTGTGTTTGTTTTTTATTCATTACTGGATTGTACTCATGACACGTTCTTACTCTTTCCTGATTTATAATGGAACTCTTTATTGAATTATTGAGCACAACTTTTAAATAAAACATCAAAGAATTCTCTTCTACCATCAATTCTCCTACAGTCATAAGATGCATCAACCCTTAGGACCACTTTCTTCGTCAGAATACTAACACTTCTAGACTTATTCCTAAATGTGCTGTGCACTAAAATCCACTATAGCCTTTTTTTTTCCCTTTTGAAAGTGAGATGATTTGCCTAATAATTATGCAAAAGTAGATTGCTTTTTGTACAAGTATCTTACATAGGATCTTTTTGCACATCTGAGGTGGCCAATAAGAACCCATGGTTTTGTCTGCTCTGAATCCCATTTTACAGGTGAGAGAGAACAAAGTACTTACAGAAAATGTATGTAAATTGCTTCTTTAAAAATTAGTCCATAATGAGTTTAGAAAAAGACCAGAGTCTGACTTCCAGCCTATGGTCCTCTTCCTTGTTCTGCGTGTTATTCCTTGCTTTGGGTACTGCTTTGCTTAGGCTACCTAGAGAGCTGCAGTGAATCCAGACTCAGTTATGAAACTGAACTGCGATCATTTGTCTGCCATACAGTTTGTGTGGAAATCAAACCTTGAGTTCAGGTCTTCTCATGGCCACTTGTGTTAAGCTCTACATGTGAATGCTTTATTGGGATTTGTCTGCTTGTTTCAATGCATTAACGCTGGCTTTATGGTTCTGATCACTGTTGTAGAACTTTATGCTTATGTAGCTTTATGCTACCTTTGAGGTCCCTGTCACTTCTGTAGAACCAGTAAGTCTGATTTGTGCCTGGAGGAGATGAGTGTTTAGTGTGCACATAACAAAGACAGGGAGCGAAGCACTATTCGGTTCTTCCAGAACCCCAAGAAATAGTTTGCACTGTGAGTGTTATGCTTTAAGGACGGATGAGATGAGGCTACTGGGAACAGCATTCAATTTTTGAAAGTAAAGCATAAGCTTTGATTCACAGAAAATGAAACTTGGAACAGCTTGGCACTTTTTTTTAAATTAAATACCAGAAGGAATACATTACTGGTATATGTTTAATTTGTGTGGACACTTACTAAATATATATTTTTGTGATCTGGCTATTTTTCTAAAGGCTAGAAAAGGCCTGCTAGGATATCTGAACTGGAAAACCTTTCTATTATATTTTGTCTATTACATCGTACTCCCTCAAAAGGGAATAGGCTATACGAGCAAAACAACTTATTTCAGTACTGATTTTGAAAAAGGGGGGAAGGGAACAAAGCTAACATTACTTCACTGGCAAGAGTTTTCTGTTTTTTGAGAGTTTTCTGAGTTTTTTGGCCCAATATCATTGTTTTGAAGCTGAGCAAGATTTCGGTAAGTGCTTGGGCAAAGTGATGAAAGAAGAGTCAGGGAAAAGCTTTGAATGCAAAGACACTGCCTCTAGACTTAGGAAGGCCCTGACCTGCCTTTAGGTGGAGGCTGGTAAATATGTTGAGGAAGCTGAGCTATCTGCTTGCCCCAGTTTTCGGCTGTTCCCTAGCTTCTATTGCCGGTCACTGACAGAAATAGCATACAGGCTAAGCAGCACTTTGGTGCCTGCCACGCAGTGGCCATGATCTGTGCTTACTCGTGTGGATTTGGCAAGATTTATGAGTGTCTGGGCAACAGAAGATTTTTCTTATTGTTTGGGGCTAATAGTACGCTTTCAGTTGGAGCTCTCTGAGCTCTCCTAAAAGACTGATTCCCCTGCCCCCTCATTTAAAAGCAAAGCAAGGTAGTCAAAGATGGTTCTCAATGTATTTAGGTATAAAACTGCCTTTTGAATCCTGCATCAACCCACCTCCTTGACAGCTTCTCATACAAATCCTAACAATGGAGTTTCTTTGCTTTATGATCTGAATTATTTTCCCTTTTGCCTTCAGGGCCCTAGCAATGTCTTTATAAATTAGTTTTTTATACATATATATCAGGTGCTCATGGCAGTGCAGGGTCAAATATTCTGTAATCATTATCTAGTACTGAATATACATATATAGCATTTCAAAGATCTGCTTTAGTTTGCAGCATTTCTGTGAGGCACACTATCAAAGAAAGCTTCTTGTCCCAGTTTCCCCAGCTGACTGTAAATCTTTCTTGTCTTTACTGCTCAAACGTTAGTAGGCATCTCTTGTGCAGCTCTCGGCTTTCTATCAACTACTGCTTCTTCCCTGAGCTGTTGGAAACTCCCAAATTACACATCTGTAGTTCATGTTTCATTTGCAAGAATCATTCATTTCTGCCCTTAATTCCTGTTCCAGCTGGCAGTGGGGATTGTGGCAGTCCCAGACTGTGCTGCAGTACTTGACACTGCAGATCCTTCTACTGAAACTTGAGCGTCTTCCTTTCATCACGCTGCAAGGTCTTTTCGTCTGTTATTGGTTGTTTAGGTTGCTCACTAGGCTCCAACAGCATATTTTCACTCCTACTGTGCTCTGATACAAAAAGCTAAATTGCATAAAAGACAAAGGAGCCAGGATTTTCGTTATCTTTTTGCCTAAACTTTTCCCTGACCCACCTCTCCTGCCCTTGCACAAATAATGTAGCTCCACAGTCACGAGTGGGTTGGAAGATGCTGTTGTCGTGGGAGCTCAGCGTGGTAGTACAGCACTGCTGCTGTGTATGGGACTCCTACTTTGGTCATAGCTGGCTTCCTCGGATCCATGAGGATCGCTGGCTTTGCAGTTTGGGCTCCCCCAGGTCTGGAGACCGAGCTGGGCTTTCCTGCACAAGTCTGAGAAGCCAGTTTAATTGTTAGGTTTTGTGGAACATGCTCTGAAGGCAAGAAAGGTAAATGTTCAGTGTAGTAGCAGTGAGATGATCTGAGCATGCTAATGTCTTCTGTGCCCTCAAAAATAATCCAAGAGTTCCGTAATTAAGAGGGAGAAAGTGCCAAAGCTGTAAACCTACTTGCATTCTTTTCTGATACATACTACACCCCAGGTGGACTTGGTATTTATGAACTGTGCTTCCGATTTCAAACGAGATGCTCCCAAGCTATATCCTTTCCCTTTCCTTTTCTCAAGCCACCTCACTTCCAGCCTTTCACAGTTTGGTGGTAGTTTCATTTTTTGACTCCTAGCAGAAATATGAAATAGGCTGCTTTTGTCTTGCATTTGTGGAGATGTGATAAGGATCCAGCAGGGAGCTCAGCGATCAAACATTTCTGAAAGCAAACTGTGTGTGGAGGTGGGAGACGGGTGTCTGTGTTGGCGTTTCATGGAGGGATACCTGCATGCTCTCCGTCATGCCTAGCAGGGAGTAGTGGAAGGGGAATGCCTCATCTTCTTCCGTGGCTGTGCTGGGAGCCAGGAAAGGTCCTTGTCTTTGACATTGGTAGAAGACCAAGTGTGTGTGCACTGCAAGGAACACGTAGTTCATACCAGAATTAAAAATTGAAGTAAATCATAAATTGAATCAGATTTTTATGATGGTGTCGATAACAAGAAAAAACACTACTGTTTAGGGACTGTGCCATCAAGAATGTTGTATGCAAGATGGCAGACAATGCCAACCTCTGTGACATTGCTTAAGAGAAGAGAACAAAAGGGGAGAACAAGAACAATGGCCTTAGGAGATCTGATCTGTATTCTAATGCTTCAGTAGAATAGGTTGCTTAAGAATGCTGGAGGTTTTTTTTCTGTCATTGGAGGCTTTTAAAGAAAATCTAAATAAGTGTCTGTTAGTTTGCTTTACTTTGTTTTGTAAGAAGAAGATGGGCAAAAATGACTTGTAATGATTCTTTCAACTTATATGAAAACTATACATAACTTTATCCCACTTTTGTGGGGAGACTCCCCAGGTTAAGCACGTTTCTACACCCTGCTGTCAGCGGTGTTCATGTGAGCGGTGGTTCTTGCAGACATGGGTCAGGTACAGAACTTGCACTCCTTGAGGGATGTAATGCCCCATTTTTCTCTCTAGCACAACAGCAGCAAATTCTGTGATCACTGTCCTGCAGAGAAGTGATAATTAGGTAAAGAGAAAGCATGATAATATGATGTAGCATAAAGGGTTTTCACATGAATACAGATGCATTACTCCCAACCACTGAACCTACACTTTATGAAAATCATCATGCGTTTGGTGCCAGGAGCTCTTTCCTAATCTCATGCCATCTGTGCATCTGGCAGAATATTACAGGAAATTCATTTGTATATCCACTTGGGAGTGTACCCTTCCTATTTAAAAACAAAAACAAAAAGACCCCACTATTTTTAGATCATATGATGAAAGATACTAGTTTTTAAGCAGAATACTGTTGAGAGGATTAATTCTTTTCCATTTTTATTTCTTGGGCTAGAGGAGTTTTTTTCTCAAAATGGCAAAATGGTGTTACCAACTCACAAATATACCAACACAGTGCTGTTCACAATATTTCCATCTTCAGGAGACATTTCAACAAGAAATTGGTTTCTGTCCTAAAGTGTATGGTCAACAGAAAAATAACTCTGACAATTATAATAATAGTGGTGTGAAAGAAGAGAGGTTTACTTTCCCAGATGAATTCTCTTGCAGTGTGGTAGCTGGCAGTGT